>NW_010394855.1:17262-30185 GCF_000710305.1 Buceros rhinoceros silvestris
CAGGTTGGTTCTGGGCTCTGCCTGACTGAAATGGGAAGCAATTTCAATGAGAGAGTTCTCTCTTAACAGTGTTTCAGCTAATTTCTGCTGCAGCAGAATCAAGTGGAGAGGGTTCTCCTGCACAAAGCATCTGCTGGGTTTACACCAAGTTAGGTCTGCTCTCTAGAGTACGTTTAGCTCTGTAACCTGAAAAACCAAGAGGTAGCTGAGGTTCTGCAGCATAGAACATGCTTTGCTGATGGTTCTCTAAACTGCCTATTGTCCACTTAGTAGCTTTTATCTAATTCAAATCCCAAGTCCTTTCCAGAAACCTCACCCAAATATCTCAGGGTCAGTTTTAATGCTAATATAGTTCTAAAAGAACAAAACAAAATCGAAACCACCTTGTTCCTATTTCCAAAACCTTTTAATAACCCTACAAAACTGTGACCAGTAGTGATACTACTGATGTCGCAGTCCTCCTCCTTGTCTGCTATCCTCATCTTAAGCAAAAGTTCAGGTTTCAGACTCAAAGATCATGGGATTATTTGAATTCAGCCACCTAAAGCTAATTCAAGCCTTCCATCATTCTTCATGCCCCATGCACATTTTCTCCTCTTTTCTTTCATGTCATCTCCTTCCTTGCCACAGAGACCAGATTCTGCAATATTTTTTTTTAATGCTCCTAGCATTACCAGTTCTTTTGACTTCTTCCTGTCTCTTGTGCACAGAACATTTTTCATGAACTCATCTGTACAGCTTTCACCCTTCCTCTAGTTAATTCCCTTTGGAAGCCCCTCATCTGCCACACTGCCCATGGGAAATCCAGCTGATTTATGCTGACAAGTTAATTAAAAAAAAAATCAGCTTATTCTTATTTACCAGCCAACAGTCAAATACCCTGCTATACTATTTCCCTCAATCTCCTTCCCATGAATTTTTTTATCTCTCTGTGGCAGGGACAGTGGGGTTTTTTTGTGGTTTGGGTTTTTTTACATTTGGAAAGTACCTATTAATTTGTGAAACAACAAAAAACAAGAATAAGTAACTCAGGTACACAAGGAACAAAAATCCCAAGTTGTAAACTTGTTCTGGAATTAGTTTAATTTTTTTTTTTTTAGCAGAACCACTTAACAGCATAGTGCAACTGGAAAGTGGAGATGGTGTTTTTAATCCATCCTGTCCTATGTTCCTCTTATATCACTTGGCACATCCCACCAGCTATGACGTTTATTGGATTTAGTGAGCTGATTCAACACACTGAAATGCTGAGGGGTGGGAGGGTACAAGCAAGTGGACAAATTCAAGTTCCTTAATTTGAGTGAAATACTGAACTATTCCACTAGGTGGTAAGGAGCAGGATCAAAGAGAACACGCATACTCATACTCTCTCCTCCTCTAGGAACTGTTAAGCCAGTTCAGCTGTTGCATTTAACGTCCCCTTAAGATAGGGAATAAATTGTTAACCTTCAGGGTGCTGGGAGGGGAAGGTTACAACAGCGGATTGTTTCAAGCTTTTTACTGAAACAAAGGCCATACTGCTTACTTGCCTTGAACAAGAAAGATGGAAATAGAATCCAAAAGCCAACAAAATCAGGCACACGAGCAATCTAATATATATTGGAAAAACCCAAGAAAACATTTTGCTAAAGAATGACATAAGTAAGTACAGATGAATCATCATAGTGAAAGTTCTCAACTTTTTTTTTACATTACTGACAAAGTCACAAAGCATTTTAACTAATTTTATAATTTGAAATGGTGTTGTATAACAACTTTTTAAAGGATCTCATGGCTATTAAAATATTTCTTGTAATATAGGTAGAGAAAAATGTTTTATTATAAAATGAACAAAAGCTAACCTTTAAAAATATTTATTCATTTCTTGACTTGCTTGTAATGGGGAAATACACATATGTATTAAAAGCATTTTTGGCCACTTTCTTGGACCCCCAGTTACTTTCTCCTGTCCATCTGACAACTGGCTGGATAAAATTAATTTAACAAGGGAGTTGAATGCATATTAAAAAGAAACCGTAATTAGAGAGCTATGCTGTGTTACTTCCCAGTATAATAGGATCATAGGATGGGATCATTGGCTGGAATCCATTAGCAATTCAGATGGGAAGAGACATCAGGATGTCTCAATAGTTCATTGCCCTGTGCCTCAGACCTGAGATTAAACCAGGTTACTCAAGGCTTTATTCAGCTGGGTCTTGAAAGCTGCCAGAGATGGGGACTGCACACCCTCCTGGGCAACCTCTTCCACTGCTCAGCTGTCCTCACTGGTGAAGTGAAGTAAGATATTACTTCAAATCTGAATTCCCAGCTAGTTAGATAACCACAATGTATTTCAGGCTTCCAGACAAAACCATTAATGAGAGGAGAAACATGAGACTGAAATGACACTTAGGCTGATGGCAAAAGAAGCTAGTAAAAAATTTTTAATTAAAAAAAATTTACCACAGTCACATTCAGCTTTTTGTTCTTTGGTAAAGATTGTTTTGAGTTTCAGCTAATACCAAAAGTAATTTCAAGGTACTTTTGTTTATCATTACTTGACATATTCACATCCCAGTCTAATTAATAAATATATTTTCATACATTATTAATGTAGAAAACAGTAGAATTGAAGAATACATGCAGGTTTAAGAAAAATTAAATATTTCAATTGAAATATTTCAAATTCTTCCCTGAACAGGGGAACTGAGTTCAGCCACTCTCCAAACCAGTAGATAATACACCCACTGCATACATAAAATGATGTATATAATAGTGCTCTATTATTATTATTACTCCACAGTGTTTGTACATGTCTGCATGTTTCCTTGAGGCAGCAGTGGTGTAGTACACTGGTTACAAGAATTACCCAGGCCAATGAATGTATCGCATAGACAAAAAAATTTTGAAGATCCACTTGTTTATACATTAAGTACTAATCGTTATTACACACACACACCATTATCACACCATAACATACTACCATTCTTGCAAGTTTAGATATTTAGGCAGTCCACAGTTCTAAAGCTACTGATTAACATCTGAAACTACCGTTTCTTGCTTCGGTTACAGAACAGGAGAAAACATACACCATGTGTAGGTAAGTGTAGATTATTATTTTTATGCTTTCTGGGCTTCTTTTTCTTGAAGCAGCAAATCAATATAATCAAGATTTCAATAAACAATATGCATTTTACTTACAGCACAGCAGTTTCTGTTGGTTTTTTTAGACTAACAGAATGTTTCCGTAAGCATATTTCAGATAGTGGGCTGGGCTCTTAAAATATAATAATTTGGGGATCTACTTGTACTTTAAAGTGGAAGTCAAAGACCTGCATGGCTTGGTAAGAAAAAACCCAATATTGAAGGTACTAAAGGTGCTAAACATCAAATGCTCTGTTTTGGGGGTTTTCTACTCATCCCTGCCCCTTTCTGCTTTCTATCTAACGCTCACGCAGAAACATTAAGAGGACAAGCTAATACATTAGACAGAGAAGTGTTAATGTCTGATTCCACTGTAACTGGTCAACTATTTCATGAAGTGAAGGTTTTGGACAGAGAATAAAAAAAAAGAGGGAGCTTTAATAAGGTACTCAGCCAGGTTGTAGTCTCTGGCTGGTTAACATTCCTTGCTGATTTAACAGCGTAATTCCCAAGATAGGCATTGCTTCTGATGTAGGACTACCAAAGCACTTGAATTTAAATGTTTCCCTGTAAAATTTAAGCACTTGGTCAAGTGCATAAATCTCTATCAAGAGGCTGCATGCACCCTTTCAATATTGAGTACTATTCAGTTAGCCAAAAGACTAAGTGAGATTAAGTCTCTGCCAAAACTGGTTCTTAACCACTCAATTAAATCTGACATGCTTTAGGAGACAAAAGGTGTTTAATCAGTTGTTACAGGTTTTTCTGACAGCTTGAGCATATGCAGTCTACTCTGTTCTTACTCAAGTCAATACCAAAAACTTCTTCAATGTTGCTGCAAGTCTGTGAAAGGCAACAAGGCATACTTCCCATTTCCAGACTGGATACACACTCATGCCAAAAATAAACATGAAGCTTCAGGAAATAGAAAAGCCAAAGGACGTTTGTACAGAGATGAGGAAGACTACTACTAGTCCATCAAACCTAGACGGGTTACCAAACAACTTCATACAGCCTTATTTCTCAATTTTAATTTATATAACAAAAAACTAAAGGTAAAATCCCTCCAGGGAACAGTCTGTCCCAAATGACCCACTACTGCTAAAAGCAGCTGTCCCACGTTCCCCCTTTTCCAGCTTCACATTCTTGTCAGACTTGATGTTTCCAGCCTTCTCCAGATCACTTCTAGTTCACTAAAAGTGATCAGAAAGTTAACCTCAAAAGCGATGTCTGGGTCTTCTTCCTCCATTTTCTTGAATTGAAGCAGCTCAGAAATGGGTCTGGTAATTCAGAGCCATGGCAAGATGTAGGGGAGGAACCACGTGGCGTGGAACAGGTGGGAGAAAGGGCTAAGAGCTAGAACAGAGTTAAAGAAAGCAAGGAACAAGGAGGCAAGCCTTGTCCTTCCGGTGGCAAGAAACCACTGTATCAACTCATCCACCCTAGAGATCTTACATTTCAAATTTTCAGACTTGTTTCCTTAAATACTAGAAACCAAAAATATCCATTTTAATTCCCATTAACTGAAAGACTGAAATAACTGAAAACCTCAAACAAGCAATACGTGGTTTCCTTCAAGCTCCCGACATAATTCAGACACTGCGTCACACCTGGAAAGAGCCTCACTGAGCTTGTGTGTGCCCAAGTGCAATTCAGTAACCAATTCACATGCAGAACTGCCTCTCTTTGCATCAGACGAATTGTGTTATAATGGAATGAGCGTGATACTTGAAAGAATTGCTTACAATTGCACATACATGAGAAAAAAGATAGCTAAGTCTAAATTAAGATGTTGGCTATGAAGTTTCCAATAGGACCTTGACATGACTGTTGACCTACTCATGACATGATCACACCAGTAAGGATTTGGAATTCTATTAGTATTACCAGAGGAAAAAAGTCAAGGAGTCATCAGGAAAACAAATCTATATCTGCTACTCCATCAGCCAATTACTGTTGTTAAAGTGGAATTAGATGAGTATTGACAATGCGAGGGGGATAAGGATTAAGCAGATGACAGAGCATACAGCTAGCATTGCTGTTCTGGGTTTTTTTTTTCCCCCCCTACAGAAAGCCTGAAAAAACTCAGATGGGAAAGGAATATACTATACAGAATACAATATTATAACTGATTGTGTCCTGAAGTAGCAGCTATATACATTAGCCTTCTAGCCAATCACAAAACCAGGCCAAAACCTAAATACTATATGGAAATGGAGTTCACTATGGCAAGAGTATGATGTGACATTAACTTGACAACTCACTTCAACCTTAATTATCTGAATGCCATGAAATAATGCAATTAAATCATGTTAGAGGTATTTTTCTTAGTTCTTGAGAACTATTTTAAGGTAATAAATGAAACCATAAAAATTTCTCAATTAAATGTAGTGCTGTTCATGAAGTCAGTGGACTTTTGAAATTTAAGAAGTTACCCTCATACTCTATTTGTAAATCTTTTTAAATACTCCAGGTAATCTGAAAAAGGGCAGACCTGCAATTCTTACTGATGACTTATTTTGACTGATACAGCTATCAGGCTGCAATCTGGCTTTATCATTGGCTACAATAATCATTAGTTTCTTTTTAAAGACAGTATACATGTAAAGAGGCATGGAACAACAAAATACAAAAACTTTGCAAGTGATTTTCTCCTGTGGTCTAGAATCACAGGTGTACAACTTCCTTAGCAGAAGATAAGGGACATAGCTCAATAACGTAAATGAAGCTAACACTGAAGTTGTGATGAAGTAATAGGAATTTTAATTGTTTGTATTTCTTACTGAAGATGCCAATACAACTGACAATTATGGCAAATCCCTTGGACAGATTGTATCAAATTCTCTTTTGAAACAAACACTTATTTAAAAATAATGGCATTCAGGAGATAATAATCGAAAACATTTGCTTCTAGCAAAAGTATTAAATTCTTGTAGAATTACGCAGCTATAAAGTGGAGTTTTCCTCCAAGATCAGCTGTACTGAACTATGAACTGTGTGCATATCAAAGAAAGAAACTTATATTCAAGCAACTTAGTAGCACTGTATTATTCAGTTTGCTTAATTTGGTCCAAATAAACAGCAAGGATGGCAGGTGACATTTTACAGTGTAAGAGGAAAATTGAAAGAATTAAATAACTGAATTACTAGAAATTAAAATTCCAAGTGAGGGATAAACAAAAGATAGTGTTAAGATGCATGCACGATAGTTATTTCATTTTGCTTAATACTTATTAGTGCTGATAGAAATAAATGTGCTACATATATAGTTCAAATTCAAGGAATTACTACACTATCTTTTCTGTTCCATGCTTCACTTGACTAAACCTAACAGAGACCCAATTCTTATTCTGGGCTACCAGAAAACACATGTCTGCGTCCTCCTTGACCCATCATTCTTGCAACTCAAGGGACTTGCCCTTCTTGAAAATTTGCCAGGAATTTTCTTGGCATTATCTTCTATCAGTACCTTAGAGAAATTTAACCTTAGACACTATTAAAATAGGAAAACACAACACTTTTAGAAAATTCAGGCAAAAGTTAAAGAAAGACCTGGAGGTCACAACAGTCATAGATCTAGCCACATTAAAAAAAAAAGTTAAAAATCAGTATGCCTTCTATTGGTAAAAAAGTTTCAGGTATAAAGAATTGAAATACAAATAACATTGCCTAAAATAATTCAGGATAACAGAGGATACTAAGTACTAAACACAACTGAATTGGCCAGCAAATCAATGAAATCAGTGCTCCTGAAATTCCTATTCTAACTACCTCTACTTGTTCATCAAGCATTCTGGATAAAGGAAATTGAAAACAAACCAAGCAACTTCATCGGCCTTCTTATGGCTTTACAGCTGACATTTAACTGACTTTGAGGTCTAACAAAGGTGCAAACACTGATCAGATGTTGAAGCATTTATAAGGTTACTCCCACATGAGTTTCCCTCATGCTAATAACTGACTTTACACCACAAGCCTTTCCTCAAGGGGGCTTATAAATTTAAGTTTGTCACCTCAGCCTGGCTACTACTTTTCAAGAAACTTAGAATTTTATAATCATTTATATCTGACTGACTGTCAGATTTAAGTGGATCATTGAATTAACTAGAAATTTCCTAGAATACAGCAGGCAGGAAGAAAGAAAACTGATAGCTCACCTCATTTCCACAGAAAACCCAGTTAAAAAGGCAAGAAAAAAAATTGGCTTTCCACTAGAGGATGACAATGGATAACACACCCCTCTCCCTGACAAAATTTATTATACTGAAAAAATACAGGTACCAACACCATAGAATTTACCTTACAAAAGAGCTTAGCCATTCCTAGTTAGGCATTTCAATTCATTATCATAAAAAAGCCTCAGATAAGATATCTAGAAATTCAAATTAATGTGATTTGTACAGACAAAGAAAGTTTTTTCCTAAGTTGCATAGTCTCTACAGCTATGAAGCAGCTCTGGTATAAACAATTTTTCTTGCCTGTGTAGGTATCACAAACCTCACAGCATACTTAGATGTTCCACTGCTATGAGGCTCTGGCAACTACTACCAACTTATCCCTGACCACAGAAACTACATAACCCTTTTCCAGAAGTTTATCTATAACTTTGTTGATAAACATGAGAAAGGATTTCCATGACCCATGAAGAAGTTTCTATACTTTTCCTTTTCTTCATTCTTCAGTATACTACTTCCATTAAAAGAAAGTAGCTGCTACCATAATCTGTTCTTTCGACTTGCTACAAATATTCAGATTAAAAATTAGTACAGCATTAAAATATATATTTGCTTTTAAAACGCAAGTACCATGCATGTTTAATACCAGACACACAGCACCCAGACCACATTAAGAAAGAATTCTGACCTTTTAAAGGAGAGAAGAAAATGACTCAGTTCTTTCTTCAGAAGGGAAAAAACCCACTACCTGTATGCATCACTACCAAAGAGCATCTCTTAGTGGCTTTCTAGAGTTTAAGCAACTGGGGTGACAGTATTTGAGACCAAAAAACAGCACCACAGTTTTTAGGGAACTGGTCAGTCCCCAGGTAGCTCTACCTGGTATTGCAAAGATTTATAAGAACTCACTGGGGTGATCTAAATCTACATTAACAGACAAAAAAGGCTAAAATCCACAATATTTTCTTGATCTGCACCAGACTAGCGTTCCACTAGCAAATGTAATGCCCAGCTTTACATCTCAGCTGCTCTTCAGCTGAACAGACTAGGCAGATACCAATAAAGTTTTAACGGAGTAAGGTAGAGGATGCCCCTGTAGCCCATCAACTACATCACACCTGTTCATTGGCTTACTTGGGACAAAGGAAGTAGTTTAATATTCAAGTGCAAGAGAACAGAGAAGAGAGAGAAGCTGAAAGATTCTTTGCATTGGTGACTCTTGTACACATATTCTAAAAACAAATGACTGTTGCACAAGCGGCTGGCTGATGACAAGTAGTGGACAACAGAGATAATTACATTGCTGTTCCCCACCCCACCAAAAAAAGGGGGGAGGGGAAAACACACAGAGAACTATAACATTTTCCTCGAGTGCTTCCAGTAAAAGCAGTCATTTCGAGAACTCATTACTATTACACTACCATTAGGATTAAGGGCTCTGAATCCCACTTTAAAGACTTTCTACGTATTAAAAAAGTCCCTAAGCTTAGCCATAATTTTCAGACTTAAGCACTTGCCGGAGTTGAAAACTCAGAAGTAAGACTTAAACAGGGTCACATTTGAATGACTGCAACTTTGCATGAATTCACAGTGCAACCAGCTGCATCTTTTCTCAGTCAGCAGACATTACAAAAACCTGAAAAAGAAATTGAGAATAAAGGGAAAAAAAGCAAGAACGTACAAACAAGTAACATGCAGAGATACAAACTTAAAACCAGTCCGCTAAGTGTAACCTGCCTTGCCAGATCTTTTCTAACTTATTGGAAAAGTTGCTCTACCTAATATTGACAGAGATGTGTAAATCAATACATTTGGAACAAGCGATATATTTTAATTTAAAAATGTTCAAACTGCAGCAGTAAATCCATGCACTTAGCACATACAAATCAGAGGGGTTTGCTTGTTGTGTACTTTTGACAAGGTAAGATGAGATGGTACACAAAGATGGTACGTAACAAAAAAATAAGCTTTTTGAAAGAATACACTAGCTAAAAATAGGAACATGTTGAAATGAACTCTATTACCATTGGCTTGAATTTACCTAATGAAGGCAAGGAAAGGACAGTACAGAAGAACTATCGAAACTCTTGGTCTGTCTGTTTTATAATTTGCTCCACCTACTTGCTTCTGTCATAAAGTTCAGGCTGAGGCAGTTTTCAGTAAAATGAATGTCAGAAAGAGAAGAGGAAAAAACCAGCTCTAAAGTTTCAAGTGTAAGTAAAGACTCCACATTTCTTATGGTATAATACTGCCCCCACACATTCTCCTCATACTACTTCAAAACTACCTTGCTACCCTTCCTAATTCCATAGCCTTAGATGTATTAAGTTTAATAAACTTTCAGTAAAAATATACACATTTAAAATCCATTATCACAACTGCACATTTGAACACAGAGCAAAGTAAGCCACAGAGAGAAAACACACCAGCAGTGTGGAGTTTGCTTTTTAATTAAAAAAAACCATACTATGGTAAAATTAAGAGTTTCTTCTTGTCAGCAAAATATACTCTCAGCAAACTGAAAAATAAAAGCTTGGGAGTAAATCATCAATAAATGAGTATGAAGGAGGAATCTGTTAACTATATATTGAAAGAGTAATTATTTGAAGAGAAGGAGTAGGCAAGCTCAGACTTAAAAAGGTCTTAAGTTAAAGAAGTGTTAATTAATATATTCCACAATAGTTATTTTGATTCTTATTCTGTGTTCTTTATCACTGAAGGGCAATTGTGACAAAGGGTGATTCTTAAAAAACAAAAAATCTCTAGAGATTATTTCAGCAATGAAATTACTAGTCTTAAATTTATAAAGTTATAACTGCATCTTTTAGGAACAATGACAGCACCCTCATTACACACCACTTGCACAGACTAAAGGCAGCACTACTGCTGCACTCTTTGCCCTATTTGCCATAGCCCAGCACATAATCAAAGTTTCTGCTGTTTCTGCAAATGAAATCATCAAGTTCATAGTAATTTGAAATTGGGCTACAACTTTGATCATAACAAATTAGTGCTAAGAAGGCCACGCTGTTCATTCAGCGTGATGCTACGCTGAATTTGTGATGAGCGGTAAAAGATTATTAATTTACTTTAGGTACAGTTAAGAGAACATTAGAACCAAGAGCAGTACTAAACTATTCAAACTGGATTTCAGCAATCGGGATTTTATAAAGAGAAAACATTACTTTCTTCTCTTCCTCTCCATTTCCTGTAAACACTGACCAGAAGTGTTACGTTCATTTCTAAAAGCTAACCTCTATCTGAAGCTAAAATCTTATATAATACAGAAACTCATAAAACAGTTCCTGGGAAACAGCTGTGGATAATAAAATAAAAAGATGTTTCAAGAATCACCTCTGAACTCCACTGGAATGTGCAAACCCCAAAATACACAATTATCAAGCCCTAGTATTTCAGATTGTTGTAACTGCCCGGCAAGCTGACCTGGTATCTGTGAATACGACAGAAAGAAGTCTAATATATCATCATTGTTCTTTAATTAAGGTTTCTCATGTGACATTTTAGGGTGAATAGAGGATTAAATAATTAAGAACATTTACCACATTCTTGCCATTTAAAGTGGAAAATACAAAATAACACAAGTGTGTTGAAAGCAACTAAACCATCTTCCTGATTATTTGGGTTCTACTTTTAATACCAGCCACACAATCACCCCATAACAAAGTTTTTGCTGTACTTTGTGTAGCAGAAAAAAAAAATCTGACCTCTCCTGGTAAGATGCCAAGGCTTCTTACCAAAGTCTTAAGAATTTTTCACTTTGAATAGAAGAAGGTTGCTGGTTCCAGCACTCCACCCCTTGCAATCCACGTAAAATCTTTCTGCTGGGATGACTGTCTGCAATCAGTCTCTGAAAGCCCCGAGCTCATGATCCTTCTAAGCCGCTATGGCATTGTGTTCCGCGCTGATGCGTTGCCAAGCAAGGTCTGCGGTTGATTTTCGGTCTCTGATGTTACCACTAATAGCAACATGTAAGTAAGCACTAGGCTTCCTGTGATAAATAGATTTATTGAAGTTACTACTAAACCCAGCACAAACAATGCTGGTAAGGAAGGAAATGATGATTGTAAAGAATAGTGACAAAAAGACCCCCAAAATGGAAACACTGAGGAAAAGACATGAGAAGAAAGTGCCATGGAACCTCTGTGGGAGATGAGTCCAGGACACAATATATACACCAGCACAGCATGTGGGCTTCCCTCTGCTTCCTCCTCTACACCAGCCTCTGCGATGGTACGAGTCCAACGCAGAACTGATGCAAGAGGCAAGGGCTGGACCTGGTTTATTAAGAAATAAATTTTTAGCTGGTATTTGGACAACAAAGAACTCTTAGCATTCTTAACAAATACATGAAGCTTATTGCTCCGGGGTCAGGTAACGTGTGCCTCCATGCAGTGGGTTATGGGATAGGAAACAGAGCGTGATGGAGGCTGCCGCTGCAAGCAAGCTGGTGTTTTACATGGTGCCTATCCGAACACTTGCCTCCGCTGACATGCTGATGTCCACTGAGTCCGAAGGAACACTATGCTGGTTTTCTGTGGATCTGGAATTCGTACATCTAAATGAGGTACGCCAGGCAGAGAGGGTCCTAACCGGCCACGTCTGACAATTCAGACAGAATGCCAGGGATGGGAAGAAGGCAACAGCACCTTGCTTAGAGACATGGGCTGTCCTGCCAGCACAAGCAATCAGACTCCCTGAAATGAAAAGCTTCAAGCACTAAGGTTTCACAAGGCTGTTCTTCACTGTTTTACAAGAGAAGTATTTCACTATTTAAATTTTTTTTAGTAAATATAAATACTTGTTTTTACAAAATACTTAAGCATGGAGAAATACTTTCCATTTGGTTTTGGCAATACAGACTATCATCTCAATAACATATCAGCAAGAACAACCTTCTCTTTCAGCATACTCCCATTTTAAAATTCCTTTATTTAATAAATATGCATCTTTCTGCTACATGCTCTACATCAAAGATCTTCCCTTGCTCTTCTTAAAGCCCATGCACTATAAACCCTATTCTGCGTCACCGATTTTAAATTTCATCTATAAAACTCATTTTACATATACTACAAATAACAATACATGCTTCAGGTTGAATATTAAAGCTGTAATTCAGTTTCAAGGTTCTTCTGACAGTATTTCAGTATCACTTTTTTCAAGATGTTATTTGAATCCTTTTCAGTAAATTCCCAGAGTATCACAAATCCATAGCTTAAAAGAAGATATATTCCATCAAGAACTTCACTAGGGCTTACTGCTCTGTTCAAACAGTACGGAGGAGCTGCTCCTATCGTGTAATAATGGAAATTAACAATTAAAATTAATAAAAGTTACATGACTCCATGTTCCTAATTCTTCACAACTTGCCACACATTTTCTTTTTGCATTCCTATCAAACAGAAAGGAGAGTATCATTAGCTACCAGAGATTCGAAACCCCATAGACATGTAAATCCAGATTTAGAGTGTAAACTCCACCCAAGCCTCTGTTCCTTAGACTTCACTGGCTTTAACTGCTCAGAGAAACCTAAGAGACAATACTACAATTGGATGAAATTTAGCTTCTCTGAACCTGGATTACAGACTCAAAAGAGACTTACTCTTT
>NW_010394855.1:30250-40364 GCF_000710305.1 Buceros rhinoceros silvestris
CTCTTTCCCCTCTAAAGCCTGAGATTGTATCACTACAGTCACTGCTGGAAAATCATGTAACATACAATGACACGAGGCATAGTGAGCATACCAAAACTATGGAGGTTTCTACACTGAAGAGGAAGAATAGCTTTTTGAAAAGCTAATCACTGTACTTGAAAATTTATTTGCTTTCTTCTTCTTAGGAAGCAAGTACCGCAGAAGTGATTTGCATTGCTTTCTTAAAGTATGATTAAGCTAGTAAGCTATGTACCTTATATACAGGTGTTATGCAGGTACACGAGTTTTGTACCAGTTATGAACTGAGTTTTCAGTTCTAATTTTACCTTCTCCAAGGCATTTTATTGAAGCAAATAGTTTCTGTAACTAACCTCAGCAACAGACAAACGAAAAAATAAAAGCCCAACCACTTTTGAACATAACTCTTTCTCTGCCTTTCCATTTTCTCAAGTTTCTCTTTGTACTGCTGTAAGCATCTACAAAACCAAAGCTATCTACCCTGTAGCGGGCTCAGCTGGCAGGGTCTGGGCAGCTGGAGGGAAGACTGCAGAGGTGATCTGTGTAGGAGGTGGTCAGGGACAGCCCTGTCCCCATGATGGACAAAACGGACCCACATGCACCAAATGGAACCAGAGGAGCTCCTGGTGCCTCCGCAAAAGAAAATTTAGGAATGGGAAGTAAAAGCCAGAAGGAAACACACAGGAGGATACAGAAGGGAGATGCCAGAGAAGGACAAACGCTAAACAGAGGAGACACTAGAGCTGATACTGGGACAGGAGAGATGCACGAACAGGCACAGGTAGGGCATGTTGTACAGCAGGAGACCTGCTGCAGCAAACACATAACCTGAGCAAGGCCTGGAGACAAGACTGAGAAGGAAGTACCACCCCAAAGGGACTGCAGCTGGTGGGGCAGCCCATGCCAGAGCCATTTGCTAAGAAACAAAGAGCAGCAAAAGAAAAGGAACTGCAATGCACCGACTCCCATCTCTCATGCCTTCCATCACTCCACCGAAGGGACTGAGCGTGCAGGGCAGTGGGGAGATTGAAGACCAAAAAGCAGGGAGGAGAGGTGTCTGGAGGGGAGGGGAGGTGGGCTTACCTAAGTGTTTGCTTGCTTTCATTTTTCAGCTTCAGGATCAGTAACTGAAAGGTTGTTAAATGACAGTAAATTAAAATGATTGACATTCCCTGACTTGAAGCTGTGTTTTGGCCCACAACACACCCCTAAGCAGGAAAGCTGCCAGCCTTAAAAACAGATAGGTAAGTTTATCCTGGGTCTGTAGTACTTAAACACACACATATACTTAATACTATATCCTCTACACTAACCCAGAGTTTTATTCCTGAAAGACAATTTACTATTATGTTGCTTGTTTCATAGAAGTCATTGTTCTAGTCATGCTTTCACAAAATATTTTTTTTTTTGCTTGGTTTTCTGCAAAAAAGAAATCCTCCATAATTATCTGCAACTTTGACCTCCTAGCACTGTCTCACTAGCTTTTAAGCCCCTTAGCACATTTCAGCTGGCTCTGAGAGGAGGAATGCTTTAAAAATAAGTTTGCATTTGTGACACCTCGTGGTCAGAGACAACCAAAACAGTGCCCTCCCCTCCAGGGAGACATCAGCACAAACTTATATTATGTTGCTTGTTTCATAGAAGTCATTGTTCTAGTCATGCTTTCACAAAATATTTTTTTTAGCTTGGTTTTCTGCAAAAAAGAAATCCTCCATAATTATCTGCAACTTTGACCTCCTAGCACTGTCTCACTAGCTTTTAAGCCCATTAGCACATTTCAGCTGGCTCTGAGAGGAGGAATGCTTTAAAAATAAGTTTGCATTTGTGACACCTCGTGGTCAGAGACAACCAAAACAGTGCCCTCCCCTCCAGGGAGACATCAGCACAAACTTATCCAGCTCACAGATTAGTGTTTGCTAACTGTGTTTTATGTTAACAACGTGCAAACAGGTATTTTGTCGAACTTTCAACCTGTTGAAAATGGATGTTCAGAGTCTGCTATGTGAAATCTAACACAGTAAAATTATGTGCTTCAGTTTTTTAAAGTTCTAGAAGAAGCTCCCATTTTTCCAGCCCACCAAACCAAGTCAGTGCTTCCCAATGTAAACAAAAATATATACAAATTCAGAGACATCCACAGCCAGGAGAGCATACCAGCCGACTAATTAATACCTGGCCAGAACAACTCTTGGCAAGAGAAAAGCATACAAATATCACAAGCAAAGCACAGGTATAATTCACAATTCTTAGGTCAACTTGCTTCACTTGGAAGAGGCTAGACAATGAAAACAAAGCACATGGCAAAACACTTGCACAATCTTAAAGGGTTTCTCCCCAATCGCAACCTTCCACCACCTACCATCCTGTGCACATGACAAAAACCTCATGGCAATGCCTGCCGAAAGAAAACTGCCTACCTAACTTAATTTCTTTCACAGCTTTCAAATCAGGCAGTGCTGCACAGTAGGCAAGACACTGACAAACTCTCAGGAGATCCTTGACCAGGTATAATTAGCACTGCGAAAAATAACGAGGATTTCAGTTCTGGATTCCCAATTGTTCTTCAGAGACAAGTTCTTAATTGTGTAAGTGCTGCTGCTCAAACCACAATAAGCAATACTATTTTGTCAGGCCACACAACATCTGGATGTCACTAAACGGCACTGGGCATGCAGATCAAAAGGACTGATCTATACAAAACACACAGTCATGTAAACTTTAAGAATGATGTACAAACCATCAGCTTCCTCAGAAAGCTGAGAGTCAGATGACGTTTAAGGAAAGTACACAAAGCTTCAAAAAGTCTGTGCAGAGAATTTGTGCCAGGCATTTTGCCAAAGGATAGATCGTTAATGGTTTCAATGCTCTCCCCTTGGAGAGAGGGCTGCCAGGACAAATCCTCTTAGTTATACTAGAAAGGTTAAGTGAGGTCAAAAAGTCCCACCTCTCCCCAGCTGTGGGCACTTCACTAGTTTGATAATTTTGATAAAAGAAATAAATGAAAGCTTTAGGTGTTTACATTTAATTAGTCCGATGCCAGCAGAGTTTCTAATAACCACTATTATACTTGGGTTTGTGTCTGCTTTGATTAGCTCCCTTAACAGCCAACCAGCTCTGTCACCCTACTGGAATAATCTATTTTGCGCAAGTCAAGGCCATTTGAGACCTCTGGGCTATGTGCATGCTGACAGCATGGCTGGCCACTTTCAGCTCCTCCAGCAAGACAGTAAAATAGGGGACACCAGATGTACCTGAGTCTCCAGGCAGTTTTCTGTCTCCCTTTAGGTTCAGGTAGACAAGAGAGCCTGTTTGTTTTCTTCTGAAGGCATTAGAAATAGCTGTGCTTGGTAACACACTTTGAAAGCCACAGACGGCATAGTGGACAATACCCCAAGGATAGTATTTACCTTCCAAAGCAAAGTGTCTAAACATTCACCTGCTCCCTAACCATTTCTGTGCACAGGAGGCAAGGATTAATCTCCTTTCAAGTAGAATAATACTAGAGCTGATCATGGCAACAAAGGCATAACTGAAAATTGAGTGGTATCATAACATTTAGTATCTATCAAAATAGTTAGCCACAAGGAGCACTGAGAGCTAGTAATTCAAACACATTCTTCACAGTGCAATGTTTCCATGTGAATTATTTTGAGATTAAGTTTCATTGCCTAACTAATTTAATGGAAGAACTGTAGAAGAAACACATCCAAAGGAAATCCAGAATTTTTGAACATAAAAAACCCACAACATTAACTGAAAGGTCACCATTTTCTCCTAAAGAATCAGTAACAAACAGTCCCTAAATATATACAGTCTGCAATAATCATGGCTAAGTTTACAAGAATTTTTCTGAAAGCTCTCTTTGAAATTAAAATATTTTCTATCAGTACACGATAAACCAGCAGACGACAGATACAACGAATGCAATCTAACACAATATAGTAGTTTCATATCTATTAACCTGGCATTAAAAGAGCACTAAATGATTAAGGATCTACTCCTCTAAGGTCCCACAACCTCTTAATGCATCACCACAGCTAAAAGCACGTAGTCACATGGCAGCTTTCCATGCTCATGAGGGCCTGCTGCAACTAAAGACTGCTCAACAGCCTGACCATACCACCCACGATAGTACCTCCCCTGAAAGAAGGAAAGCATGTACAAATCTCCTTCCACAGAAAAAAAGGCAAAGCAAACCTCCTGCCCAAAACCTTGAAAAAAACCACACAAGTAGATTGCTTTTTGGAAAGAGCCTTTCCTCACTCCACAACATCTAGAATAAAGAGTAGACTATAATGGAACATCTGGACAACTACTGGAGTTTGCTACTAATGGGCTATATTGACTCTGCTTATGTTTTGTCATTTTGTGTTGCTTTACTGTACACACATCTCAATTTTTTTTTTCTTAGAATTCATGCTCACTATAGCATCTGCACAGAAAAGACAGGAGAATTCTCTTCCATGTAACATAGACACTTTCTGAAACAAAAAAATCCTAGCAAACAGTAAAGACTGAGAAAGGAAAAGGGCAGTGTAATGAAGTACTGAGAAAAATATGCTTTGACGTTTACTCCATCACATACTCATTCCAACTACACCTCCTGATGCGCTGCTAGCTTCTCTCCTCTCGTGCACTTCTTCCAAGCACAGGCGGCGGTGACAAAATAGTTACTCTTTCCACGGATCGTGCATCCTCAGGCTGTTGGTTGCAAACGCTCCTTTCAAAGGAAGAATCTTTCCAGATCTTGTCAATTACTAGTATTACTTAGGTGATCTCCGCTGCCCCATGGCAGTGACACATATTTAAAGCAATCAAAACACACACCACATTTATAACAATTTGCTCAAGCACAAAACACACACAAAACCTCTGTTAGGTTCTTCCTCTAATTCTATAGTAGCTCGCTTTGCCTTCCTCACACAGGCCGTAGTCCTACAGAGTCCGTACCTCAGAGGACGAGTCTTAAGGGGACCAGGTAGTGGATAGTACTGATTTTGACATTATTAAGAGGAACTCTTTATCCAATTTACCCTTGAAAAATTTTAAGTATGTGCATCATGAGGTATATACCCCTTAGTAAGTACTCTGAGTATTAGATCTGTATTTGTACAAAATTAGAGTAAGGCTTAGCCAATGTATAACAGAACCATAGGTCCATATAAAAATAAGAGATTAATTTTGAGAGGCATGAACATAGTGACACTATTTTTAGACAAGCAGGTAAGACCTGTAATTAAAGCCTGATCTTTGCCTAAGAAAACATCTGTTTTCTTCACTGTGTAATTAGTAAAATTAATGAATTCCAATCCATCCCCACAAATGATTTTTTTACCTCCAAAATCAATCACTTGAAAACCCAAGATGCTTTCAGCTACGCAAATTTGCCGATAAGTGATACTGTAGATCAAGTTTGAATTATGAATGTAATTTTCTTCATAGTTATGTTTGAAACATTTTCTAGCCCTCTCCCTCTATTCTGACAACACTGACATTTATATCATAAACAAAACTGATTTGTGCATTAAGAAATTTTATATGGCTACATACTAGATTAAGCTTCTCATACATAACTCTTGTTGGAAAACCGACTACAAGATCACACTGTTTAACTGGATCAGAACAGGAAATATGCTTATTGGGAGATTTTTAAAAATTAAGACTATCCCTCTCTGACACATTTTATTATATATAGAGCAGGAAACTGCTGAACAGTGAACACAATTTCACAACACAGATTAGAAGATCAATCATTAGAGAATACGATGAAAAATTTCTCTTAAAATATTTTCTCCTTAACATTTTCTCCGAAGTGTTACTTCTACGAATGTGAGGTGGCAGATGACCACACTTGAAGAGGTTAACGCTGGGTAATTACAAACACAACCAATAATGGGAAACGTAGAGCATGCTTTAGTGATCTCCAGTGCTATCATTGTCTTGCTGCTATAAAGGGGTAACAAAAGGAGGCTTCTATCATACCCTGTACGGTCACAGCTGGATTCTAGTTCAAAAGGGCAATTCTGATTGTCCGTACTAAAAAAATCTTTGGCCAAAACCTACGTATCTGTTCTTTCACTGTGGTTGTTTCCGTCTTCCTCTTTAAATCAGAGAGATGTGGAGGGGAAAACCAGCTAACAATCTCCTCAGTACTTGTTTTATGAATCTGGCCCTCAGTCAAGAAGTTGCAGTGAAAAGTCTTTTAATCACCTTCTGATCAGAATTTACTGGATTGTATCTAAGTTCAAGGGTATTAAAATGTTGAAAGGAGACTATGAAAAAATGGCTAGGTTATAGATTTTAACTTCTTAACTAGAAAATTGACTCAAAATAGATTTTCTAATTTACAATGAATCAAAAGAAAAAACATTAGACCATAGCAAAAGTGGCACAAATGTATCAAAAAGCAAATGAATAAACATTTGAAAAGATTTATTATTAGAAATTGTAATAAATTTTGGAAAGATGAATCGATTTTAGTTAAAAGGTATAAGTGACAATTTATTGGGCGGGAAGATGCATTATTTTCCAATTGTTATCCACCTACAGTAAAACTGATTTGTGTCCTATTGTATTTTATGGAAAAGGAGAGAGCAACTTTCAGTGATTTAGATTAAATGTATTAATCATAACCAGGCACTGTGAACTATATATCTACTATTAAAGAAGATTTTTGACATTTAATTCTGTAGCAATATTTTGGCTCTGTACCACTCTTCCTAAATCCAATTCCTGCTACAGTTGGCAGATTTCTCCCTTTTAATTTTATGGGGCTTAAAGTAGCATTTAACCACCCATGCGGTAAATAATGCAGGATTAGAAATATTTAGTGTTTTGTTTCCCTTTGAAGAGTACTAATCCATCAACCCCCAAATATTTTTAAAACATTTTCCACATTCTAGTAATATTTAATGTAAGATTCTATAAAACATTCTATGTAAATGAAGTTGTTTTCCTGAAACAAGAAAAATCACATTAAACCCTAAAGAAAATGTGTATACATCACTGACATTAGGAAATTCATTTTATAAAGATATGCTTGTGTACAAAGAAAACGTTAATAAATCCTTCTGAGTTTTTAAGTATTATATATGATATGATTATTACATGTTTTTTCTCAATAATCTGACAAAATATTTTAAAGTAGTCTGTTCTCCTGAACCAGGGATAACAATATATTTTAAAATCTTTATGCCTAGCTTAACACTGAAATGCTAGCTTTTATTTATGCAAAAAATCCCTCATTTTTACACAGTCATTTCTTTTTTTTCACCTAATTGCTTTATTTTACTGCATGGGAAAGGTGCCTTGTGACACCTTTTAATTGGCAATGTTCTTAAAGTTACCGTCAGTGCTGCAAATTGTCTTACATTGCCTTAGACCTACACCAGTATTTGGGTGAACTGTCCATGAAGAGCTGCGTCCCTGTGGGAAGAACTCACGCTGGAGAAGTTCATGGAGGACCGTCTCCCGTGAGAGTGATGCCACACTGGAGCAGGAGAAGATTGTGAGGAGTCCTTTCCCTGAGGACAAAGGAGGGGCATAGACAGCATGTGATGGACTGACTGCAACCCCCATACCCTGCCCCCCTGTGCTGCTGGGGGGAAGAGGTAGAGAAATCAGGAGCAGAGCTGAGTCCAGAAGAAGGCAGGGGTAGGAGAAAGGCATTTTAGGATCTGGTTGCATTTCTCATTATCTTACTCTGATTTAATTGGTAAATTGGTGGAGGTTTTGTTGTTTAAATTAAATTTTATTGTTTCCCCAAGTCAAATCTGTTCTTTGCCTGTGACCATAATTGGTGAGTGAGCCCTCCCTGTCTTTGTCATGACCCTTGAGTTACATTTTCTCCTACCCATCCCACCAAAGAGCGGTAGGAGCAGAGTGAGCGGCTGCGTGGTAGAACCACAACGCATACTAAATAGCACTAGTCCCAACAGCGACCTCTGAGGAATGCCATTCATCACTGGTCTTCACTTGGATGTCGAGTCATTGACCACAACTCTGAGTTCAGCCATCCAGCCAATTCCTTAACCACTGAGCGGTCCATTTGTCAAATCCATGTCTCTCCACTTTAGAGAGAAGAATGTCCTACAGGACAGCGTCAAATGCTTTGCACAAGTCCATGGAGATTATGTCAGTTGCTCCTCCCTTATCCACTGACACTGTAACCCTGCTGCAGAAGGTCACCAAATCTGTCAGGCACGATGTGCCATAGAGAAGCCATGTTGTCTGTCACCAGTCACCTCCTTGTTTTCCATGTGCCTTAGCATAGTTACCATGAGTATCTGCTCCATCATCTTGCCAGGCACAGAAGTGAGACTGACTGGCCTGTAGCTCCCCAGGTCTTCCATTCTTTCTGTTTTAAAAATGGGGGTTATGTTTCCCCTTTTCCAGTCAGTGGGAACTTCATCAGGCTGCCGTGAATTCTCAAATATGATGGAGAGTCACTGAGTGCCTCAGACTTCTCCATATCCTGAGTAACCAGGTCTCCTGTTTCCTTCCAGAGAGGCCCACATTCTCCCAAGTCTTCATTTTATCACCAATGTACTTACAGAAGCTTTTCTTGTTGCCCTTGATGTCCCCGGCCAGATTTAATTCTACCAGGGCTTTGGCTTTCCTAACCTGATTCCTGGATGCACAGACAATTTCTCTGTACTCCTTTCATGCTACCTGCCCCTGCTTCCATTTTCTGTAGGGTTCCTTTTTGTGTTTGATTTTGCTCAGGAGCATCTTGTTCATCCACACAGGCCTTCTGGCATTTCTGCCTGACTTCCTCTTTTGGGATGCATCAATTCTGAGCTTGGAGGAGGTGATCCTTGAATATTACCAGCTTTCTTGGGCCCCTCTTCCCTCCAGTGCTCTATCCCATGGTACTCTACCAAGCAGATCCCTAGGCTTTTGAAAAGATCATACCAACATTACATGTAGAGTTTTCCACAACATCACAAGACCACTAAACAGAGGAGCTTCAAGTTTTCCTGTGACTCACGTTGCAGCTCACGGCATTATTTATTGATTACCTTTAAGAAATGACCTTTCCATTCTCAGGTTGCTTATTGCCATTTAAAATTAGCACTGCAGTCTCTGATATTGGATAAACATGTTTAAAAAAGTATTCACTTCAACTCATTCAATTTGAAGATCTTTCAGAAACACATTCAAACAAAGCCTACAGATCTGTAAAGAGAACAGTCTCTTCTGCATTCAATTACACGTTTACTTGCTGTAAATACCACACGATACCTATCAGAAAAAGGCAGCCACTGAGAAATTTTGAGTATTTTCTTCCCTCCTCAAAACTACACTCCCAATATGCACATTTGATTTCCTTATTTCAAGAAACAAAAAGCTGGAAAATGACTTGCCTACTACCTAAGTCACAGGTAAGGTAGGCTACAACAACCATAGCTTGTTCCACTTCTTTATGGTTATTTTTAACAGGTTAGAGAACATTGTCTTTATATCTGTAAGTCACAATAAAGAAACAGAATGGCAGAGGAGAACCTCTTCGTTCCCATACTGTATCTCACATGACAAAGGCAGCAGAATAATTTTCTTGGATGATTCAAACTCACAATGCATCATGTGTGTTTGCGGCTTTATTTTCTATGCTGTATTTCAGAGTTATTTGATATACGCATCTCCATGACAAATTGCTGCTGGAGAGGACACTAAAGATCCAGTTTAATTCACTGTTTTTACAGCTGCCTCTTACTCTGGGTACAAGCCATATGAACTCAGACTCCACACAAGAAAAAAACCCAACAATTTAAGTTACAGTTTGTATTTCTGCTTTTGTTATAAATCAAACAGGATTACAGAATTTTCATTCCCCTTCTTTGCCTTATAGTAATGATTTGAAAGATAAGCTGCTAAATCATATCGATCACTTCTCAGACAAGATTTTTTTTTTAGTATGTATTACACAAAGTAAAGCTAAAACAGAACCAGTGAACAAAATAAATGAGTGCATCCGGGTATGAATGGTGTATCTCGGAACAAATCTAGAAGGTCACTATTAATAGGCTTAACCTAGATGTCTGGAGATAGGCAGAGTACTTCCATCAGCTATCTGAAGTGCCATTGTTTTCCCTAC
>NW_010394855.1:40483-69939 GCF_000710305.1 Buceros rhinoceros silvestris
CTACAGATGGTCTCCGTATGAAATGCAACTGAAAAAACACAGATGGACTATTTTCCAGTTGTTCCACCTATCATTAGCTCTCTTTTTCCCACACTACCTATTCTAGGCAGAAAGGCAGTCTCCTAGGGAGTAGAAAATCAACTCGTGCACCAGTTATTACAGTTTGAATTAAGAAGAATCTTCCAACAGTGTACAAGTTTTATCTGATCTTGTACATGCTTTTAGTTAAAAATGCCGAACAATGTGTTAGCTGAAATCACTGTCACGATTTACTTGACATTTATGATGCTACTACAGCACAAAGGAGACGCTGCTCACCAGCGTGTGTTCCTTGCCTGTTACACACTGGATTTTCTGTCTATTCTCAGCATTAAATGATCAACTCTCTCACCAAGTTCAGTACAAGGAAATGACTCCTAACTTGACTCTGGATTCAACTTGCTGCTTTACCATTAACTCTTCAAAATGCTGCTATTAAGGCATTAAGAAGATTCTAGAAGAGACACAACTGAGTGAAATTTTTGCAGAAAAGATACTAAAACATCTTACATTTAAAGACAAATTATTTCCATTAGAATTACGCTAAAACATAAAAAACCACAGACTTCAGAAGTCAAAACAAGCAAATTCCAGATGTCTGCAGAGGAAACATTTCACGCAGCCAGACACCAGAAAAGGGGATTTCTTCACCATAAGCAACACAAAACAAGAGGAATAATTATGCTGCCTCATATTTTGGAGTCAGAGGTTTTTAAAATCATTACTATCTATAAGGAGTGCTGAAAACTCTACTAAATGTGTTTTCAAGACAGACACTAACTGAAGAATAAAAGGGATATCGTTGTGCTATTTGCCCTGGTTGAGAAGTAAACTTCAGTGAAATTGCAGATGACTATCATTTGAGCAGTTGAGTTAAGGTGAATTACAAGGAATACTGCTCAGACTAACAGTTCATAGCACTTGTCACCGTGAATAAACCACAAGATGCATTTAACAAACAAGCAGCACATTGGGCATTTCTGAGACTAATGCTGGAGGGCAACTATTTCGCTGAAGTGGGATGCTGTTCTTGACACTATCGTTGAAGTGAGAGTCCAAGAAAAGAGACTAAGTCACCATTTAGCTAGTCAGAAGATAACGTTTGATATTTTAAAGGTCTGCTTTAATCACCACAGCACTTGAAATACACCAAGAAAAACCACTGCAAGCTCTATTGCATAAACAGAATATATTTCAGTAGTTTTACCTACCAAATATCTTCATTTTGTTGATAAAGTACATTTGTTACCTCTACAAGCCTGATACATTTAAACTATTTTTTTTTAAATTGATAGGCATACATTTTGTAAGAATGAAACTAGGACAATTCAAGACTACACACTAATTTACAAGATAAGGGATCTAGAAGAACAACATGAACACATGCTCACCTTCACCAGTTAGTGCCTTTACAACTATTACAAACCAGCAGAGGATTTCTCAGCTATTTTTATTATGGCAGAGGGAGTTTACACTTAGGTAACAGAACTAATAACAACACTGACCACCCTTAAGATTTGTTGAAATCTAAATATTTTGTATTTGAGTTACCTGTAACTCCTTTTTGGCTAATGAGCTGCAGGTTCAAATGAGACAAACGCTGTGGTATTACTTGTGTCTGTTTACTGGTTTGATGCCACCAAGACAATCAAAGAATTTCATTAGATAATGACAAGTGACACAAAAATCACTGCAGTGTAACGCAGATTACAAACTGTTACTGATTACAAACAGTTTGTAAGGCAGACTTTATTAAACCATTCAGATCTCAAAGAATAGGTAGAATTCAAAGTACTTTGTAAAAATGACAACTATACTGACAAAACCAATCCACCAACTGTAGTGCTCTATCAGAGTTAAGTGCGCCTTAAGTATGAGTGCCACCATTGGTACTACCAGTGGTGAGAACCACTCTGAGAAATACTGACCTACTGTAAAACACTGTAGAAGTATAATTACGATTCTTGTGATGAGTAAGGATGCTAAGCAATTACTGAAGTCACTAAGAAGCTTCTACTCTTTCATCAGATGGAACCATAACACCAAACCAACTTTATCTCGAGAAGCAGCATTTTCCCAAAAGCTGCAGAGCATCCATAAAGAGGCTTCTGACCAATACTATAAAAACAACTACCAACTTACTCTTTAAGGAAACATCCCTCGGGTATCTAACAAGCTTTCTTATCTAATACCATTTCACTCTGTTTCCAAAATACCTTGACAAGAAAAAACTCTGAACACACTTTTCCGTTTCCTCAGTCAGAAAGATCTTAGAAGCAGAAATGTTTGACTTGAGTTTACATTTTGGAAGGAGTTAACAAAAAGCTAGAGTGCTCAATACATCTTTTCTCCTCACATCAATAGAGTAATAGTTATCTGACAACAATTTTTTGAGAAAGGCTCTTTTATCTTTGAACTCTTGAAAAAGCGTCACAGGATTTGACAGGAATACCCAGACACTTTCAGATAACAGGTCTTGGAAACGTAATTATTCAAAAAATATTAAAAGAACGTACAACCATGTATAGCCAAGCTCAATAGTTCAGCTGTGCAAAACAAAAAAAAAATCCTAGGAGTGCAAGACTTTAACATCATGAAATCAAACTCCATGACACAAAGGTGATGGATGGAAAAACTGGCAAAGCTAAAAGAAAGCATCCTTTTTATTGGTCATGTGTTTTTGCACTTCAGCACAGTGAAACCACTTCCCAGTTTCCAGCCCACACAGGGAATCCAGGCAGGAAGAGACGACACGTCAGAGTCCTCAAACAAAACCCTACAAGTTCTCTCCCTGTCTCAGGGAAGGAACTGTATCTAGGAACCACTCGAGGAACAGCTAAGACAGCAGCACTGGCTTTTAAAACCTTCCCTCATTTATATGGAGGAATTGTGAACAAAAGAAGTTGTTCACAATTCAAAAAAACTGAATTGTTCAAAAAGAAAAGCAAAACATTCTGAAAAGCAAAAAAGTAGTCATGTTCTATTTTCACTAATTATAATCAACAACTCATTTTCTTTATAATTAGGGCTTTTGTGATCTCCTCAGAATCCATCCGAGAAAAGCATGATGGTCTTAATTGAAGGTAAAGAGTTCATCTAGTATTCCACATCACAGAAATAAATGTTCACATTTCCCGTACATCTATAAGATTAGATTTCAGATTTTATTCTCCTAAATACCAAAGTTTCACAGGTAATTTGTTGGAAAGGACAGAGATAAAATACAGGATAAATGACATGAAAGTCTACAAACACATACAGAAGAAAGACTGGATGAAACAAAGCTTTCCTTCTAAGAAATCAGTGTTTCATTCATGGCACAGTACTTCTAAACTGTAGAACTTTTGCCTAACACAAAAGAACGTGGGCATTGGGAATAGGTGATCAGGTCTTGTATAACTAACTGCATTCTCACAGTATTTGCATGTTAGGTTTTTTCTTCTCTCTTGTCCAGTGTTGTATGATCATTAAAAGAGGTGTTTTGACTCAAAGGCAGAAAACACTTGATGACAAAATGACCCATGAGTTTGTTCAAATTAACCAACTCAATGAGATGCAGGAAGACTATGTGGACAGAGTCTGAGTGCCAGCTGTGACTACTTCAAATTACAGTTCACTAACTGGTCCATAAAGAGCACCATTCTTCCTCTGGCTCTTACCTCCCACTGCTTCTAGAAACTGTGGTGTGACAGTGATGTGAGCTGGTAGTTTCCTCGGTATACAGCACGCAACAATCACACTCTTAGCTTGATGTTTCTCTTACAGGAAAACACCCAAGCAGTTGGGCATTAAAGAGAGAGGGTGACGATGCATCCAGGTATTATCATAGCTATTCATTCTGGCTGCCCTAAACCAGTAATCTCTTCAAGGCTTCACTAGCTGCTCTAATTGTGAGCCTTCAACTAAACTTTCCCAAAATGTTTAAACACACTTTGACTGTATGCAAAGGGCTAACTACAGACTCACATTCCCTAGATACAAACTACACATCCTTAGATTGAATATAGGATATAATGTGTGTCTTTTAGGTATTGTCTCAGCAGGAAACTCCAGTTTTAACTTTGTCTCCCTTAAAGTCTGTGTGAAAGCAGTGATACAGACTCCTCACTGTTAAAAAAGAATGAAGTCACACCACAACTCTGTTCAATGAGTTGAGTCTGCAGTGTTCTTTCCTCAGGATATTAATCTTTCTAAAAGCATTCTTGCTCTCCTTCACTGTTACCATCTAATAGCAGTAATTACTTCTTGTTCTGTGTTATCAGATGTCACAGCTATTAAATGACTTTTTTTTGGTCATTGGATTGAAGTATCCAGAAAAAGATTTTCTTTAAGAAAGATTGCTTCTTTAAGAAGCAATCACTGAGAAAAGGGAGCCCATGAGCTCTGGCTTATATAGCTACATTTGCAAAGACAGATGCAGCAGATGTGCCCACAAACATAAATAGTCACTAAGAAGGTCAGAAAACCGCATCTGAAGAGCCAGTTGCACTCCCATCCCACATATGCACTCCTGTCTAAACATAGTGACCTCGAAGGCACGTTCACACGTCAGCCTTGTTTCACAACACTATGTAAATGATATATTTAATAACAAGAGGTAAGTGAATTATCAGTCTTCAGTAGATCAGCTAGCATTTTTGTTTTAAACAGAACAGGAATGCTACCTTTATGTATGAGGTATCACGACTAGAAGACAAAAAGGGCTCCTAAGGACAATCCAAAGAGCGTAGTAGAAAATAAACATTAGGATTTTTTATTACATCTACACATTCACAGTATATCTTCATCAACTGAAATTTAATCACCTTTTACAATTTAGAGGAAAAGGCAGTTTTTAGGGTAGTTAAGCCATGTATCATCAATACCATGAAGCTAACCTATCAGTTATAATAGCTCCTATAAAATACCAGAGTGAAATTGCAATAAGCCTAGAAAATGGGCTACAAATCCCATATATGCTCAAGCAAGCACTGAACCAAAAATAAAAATAAGTAGATAGGAAACCAAGAACTAGATAGCATTCATCTAATTCATGACCACTAACAGCAGAGATCACAGGCCAAGGTTTTAAAGCATCTTATTCAGCTCCAAATGGCAATTATTGGACAGGGACTTCAATTATAAAACCCTTTCCTCTTCAAAACAAGGTAAATTTCTAACAGTGCCTTTCTATTTTCTTCACATAATAGCGCTGATGTTTCCCAGAAGCACCTTATTTGGTTTAGGCAAATTAAAATTTGAAAACGTTTAATGTTCTCAAATAATAAAGAACATCGATGTTGCAGTATTTATCGTGCTGGATACACTTATTACACAGTGATAAAGAGTCTCCCACATTTTTCTCCTCTTCCACACCCTATTGTGGTAAGAAAGATGACCATGCTACAAGGAATACATTTTAACATTTTAAGTCAAAAAGTCAAGTTTCTCTTCTCCTCATGCCCTCTTCCAAAGAACAAATTCTTAAAAATTCATTAGAATCTTATTTTAGGAAAAAAGCTGTAAGAAAAATTAAATTATTAGATTGTCCAAAAATGCAAGGATAGTTAGATTTTTTTTCCCCTTCACTTACCAGTATTGCTCCTAGAGCTGAGGGCAATAAAAAACCCCAAACACCTCTTATTTGTACTCATGGCCTTAGAACAGCTTCGGTCCAAAGGAGTGCATGATGTCTATGAAAGGTGCATCACTAACTTCCTTCAGATTTTTTGTTTATACTCTTTCTTCTAACCACACAGAAGTCAACCAAAAAAAAAATTAAAAAAGGACAGATTTTTGAAAGCAGACTTTTGGGAGGAATAAATAAGTAAATAAATAAATCAGAATTGTGCCACAATGCATCCTAGAATGCTTTCAGAATCAGAAAAGCCTAAAAGAACTTTGGTTTTCATTGGAAGAGGAGAGAAATGTTTTCATATAGACATAAGATACACACTAAAAATGTTAAATTAACACCCCCAAAAACCTTTTCCTTCACTCAGTTCAAAGTAAGTACTGAGAAAGAGTATCAGACTGTTTCTTCCATTCAGACGAACATTCCATTACAACAGAACTGCAGTGGGATGGTGGGGGTCGGTCTGTTCTCCCAAGTAACAAGCAACATGATGAGGCCTCAAGTTGCACCAGGGAAGGTTTAGGTTGGAAAGTAGAAAAAATTTCTTTACAGAAAGGGTTGTGAAGCATTGGAATAGGCTGCTCAGGGTGGTGGTGAAGTCACCACCCCTGGAGTTATTTAAAAGACATAGAAGTGTGGTGCTGAGGGACATAATCTAGTGGCGACCTGGCAGTGCTGGGGGAACAGTTGGACTTGCTGATCTTAAAGGTCTCCTCCAGCGAAAACGACTCTGTGAGTCTAACTACGAAAAAAAGCAAACAATCTCAGGCAGCAGCGGCACTGTAGTCTTATCATTCCATTACCTACCTACCACATTAGGGAACAACCATGAGAAGAATACGCCTTTTTAAAAAACCTCTAAGAACACTGTGCATTAGCTTACAATAATAAAACCACCTACCAATGCATTCTGGTTTCCTGAAGCCTTTTTTATGTTTCTTGCTGGCATTCCATGAAGATGACTAAATCTATTCTGGAAGCCTACAAAAAGAGAATTACAAATTGATTTAAGAATATTTCCTATACTGTATAACAAATACAATTCACCATTCCACACCAAACGGTTAATGTGATTTCAGTTAAACAAAAACATCTTAATGTTGTCCAGCACTGTACTGTTGAAAGCAAAGACCACAGAATGGGAAAAGTCTGAGAAATGCTTAGTTGTCATGAAAATGGATGTTTCTGTAGCTATTCTTACTACCATCCTGGCTCTATGTGCAGCTAACTGCACAAGCAGAACATACTGAATTACAGTAAGAAAGTGATTTTTAATCACTTACAACTTCATTAGCACTAGAAAATGTTGAATTTGGCGAATATGCAGAGACCAAGTCCTCAGAAACAATTCCAAGCATTTGGAAAGTAAGCCTCACAAAAGAATTCAATGCAATTCAGTGTTCAAAGTAGTTTAAAAGCAATTTGACCACTGTTCACATAAAAGTTCTGTAACTGAATGTGAAAGAGATCCTTGTGGCAGAGGGAAGGTGCAACAAAATTCTTTGGCAGCAAGCTGAGGTCTGACAACTTCAATCTTTAGACAAGAGTGGGTTCCTACCTGTAACTGCGACCTAACACTGGTACAAGTTACCACTGGGTACACTGGATCCACAGTTGTCTCAAGTATTTTAAAGAAAAAAATACTTGATATTTTAAAGTCACAAACTCAATCCTTGCTCTAAAGAAATCCTTCCCTCTTCTTGATAAATGATATGGCCTAGCAAAGCAGATGGTCACACTAGTCTTCCCAACCACTGAATTAACGAACTTCTACAGAATTCTAAACACTATCACGGAAGCCAGGAACAAAATTTAAAGATTCGCTTTATATAATGCTAAATAATTCTCAATGCAAACACTGAGACAACAAATAAAAGAGTAGGCTATCAAAATGAGCCAGCTTTTTCTGACTTTCCTAATCATGGTCTTTTTAAAAATTGTTTCTAAAAATTAAATAGTTCAAGGAAACAAACTGGTAACTCCAAGACCTTGTCAACATTTTACATATTTTGTACAATGTACAGATATCTTCCTACTGTAGCCAAATCGTTCCACAGTTTGCGTTTGCTTGATTGCTACTTACCTCTCCTCCCGGAACGGGACATAAGCGGGAAAGTACCAGTTAGGATACTTTCAAAGACTGGATCAGGCAATTCTCTCTCCAGTTCTGTAGAGTCGTCTTGTTCCCACCACGGAATGACGCCCGTAATTCCACATGCTCCACCAGATTCATTTTCGTGGAACCAATCGCTCTGCTCATCATCACCTGCGTGAGGGCAGTATCCCCCCAAGCCCCCCAGAAAAGAAGGAGGAGCAGAGAAGATAAAAAGCAGATGTTACCATCAATAAACACTCTGACAGGACAATTATTTCTTTTGCTTTATAGCTGTATAACAATTACTGGTATATAACAGTTCTGTTTAGAAAGTGTTTCTCAATAGCATGACAAGCGTTGCCATCAATGAAACCACATAAAATGTAATGTTTTAAAACCAATTTACAATAGCGAAAAACAATAATAAACTAGTTAATCCTTTGGCAATAACTGCAGGGAAATCCATTTAAGTTACTGCACTTTACGTATTAACAAAAAACAAGGCTTAATCTCCTGCAGGGAATTAAAAGGTATAAAACTATGAAACTAGTTCTTTGCAGCTGATAATGGTATATAATTAGCTTAATTTCATGATTTGTATGGCTAGTAAAGGGGGAAAACAATCATGAACAGATGTGACTAAATGAAGTTAATCTGATTAAGTTCATTTAGAAATAAGTTTTGAAAAAGTTGATTTTAAATGAAAACTGACAGTATCATGTGACAGAGAATTATACTGCATTAAACCACAAAGCTGGTCATTTTTACTGACAATATTTAAAGACGTAGTATTTAAATACCCAGGTTTAATGTCAAAAGTAAGACAAGACTGAAAATCTGATCTTAAACTTAGCTCATAAACAGACAACTAAAAATAAATTGTTTTAAAATATGTTCTTTTATACAAACCAGGGAGTTTACAGCTGATCAGAAAAAACCTTCATAAGACATGGAAAATTTCCTTTCTTACACCCTAAAATTAGATTTCAAAGTATGTGTTGTATATTTTAATTCTACTTCAAAGTATCTAATCCACTATTTCTGAATATAAGTGATTTGTTTGGCATTTCTATTTTTAATTAGGCAGAACCAAGCAAGACACAAATGCAAGATCTATTAGGTACGATTTTGAAGAATAAAAAGCATTTGTGTAAAATTTCATTGCTACTCAACCCCACAATGGGAAAATACAAATAATGAAAAACCCAAGCCAAAATTTAAGAAAAAAATAAAATTCCACACACTTTCTCCAAATAAACTGTTACAATGAAAAGAATGCTTCAAGACCAAGCACAAGTGAAAGAGGGCTGTAAAGAATCATCAGGACAAGTACTTCCAGAAAATATAGTATAATTAAGGTCCCCCACTGGTCACTTGCAGGTGAAATGTGATCCTTATATCCTTAAGGATCACTACTAAAAGCAAGATTAGCAGAGGCTAAAGGAATTTTTAGACAGAAGGAGAAAACAGAGGTGGAAAGAGATACACAGGTCCAAATAAGGTTTCAGTTTCTTTGCGTTCATGGAACATTTCGGATTACTCTCCATATTTATTCTAATCCTCATTTATAGCTACGACATTTCACAAAGGCGTTCATGCTTAATTCTACCCTCGTTTTGTTACAGCCAGGTATGGTTTCTCTGGAGGATGTCTAAGAGTACTGAACAGAGACAGCGGTGGCGGAGGGAGAATCACACCTTTACATTAGATTGATCTGTGGTTCAGAATTAAGTTTGAACTCCTTTGTTTTGTTTCCAAACTTTAATGTAGATAAACTTTGTCTGAATATTTTGTCCTAAGAGGAGATCGCTAGATACCCTGTCAAAAAAAAAGACCATCAGGAGCTCAAAAGACGATTTGTTACACATAATTCAGCTATGAAAGTAAGCACAGAATTCTGCAACTGGGTTTCACAATTGGCTCAAGTAGCCTGTAGGAGGTACGCAATGCAGCTTTGGAAGAAAGAGCTAGAATTTAAGAGTGGGTTGGCAGACTACAGAGTACAGCAAACAGCTGCTATGGAAGGAAACTACCATCTTTGCTATATGCCCAATAATAGTTCTTTGGGAAAAAATACAAAATTACTTTTCTTTTTTGGGCAACGTTGTATGTTAAGCAACTATCCATTAAGACATCTTACCTGTTATGCTATTATACGCTTGCCTAGGTGCTTATGTTACTTACTGCAAAAGGCAGAGTTAAGATCTGAGCCTTGTAGGCTTTTCCCACAACAGCACAACCGAGATACACCTGGTTTCTAGCTTCCTGGTCTGTGCAATTTATACAAATCTAAATCCTTTGACTACTTTCAATTATATTGCACCTTAAGGTGAGCAAAAACCTATTATTACCATTCTTACCCAGGTTGAGAGCACCCACAGAGTATTTTGTTTACCAGTTGGGCCTTGAAGGGATGCCATTTTCAGAAGGACTCAGAGAAGACCACTGTATTTAATCAATTCCTGACCTCACACATACAGATAACATAACAGAGAGGCCTCCTCGCTCAGCAGGTTAGGAACTAGAAGCTTACATTTTATCCTACTTTGCAGCTCTCAAAAGGCAACGCAAACATGAACTTAAAAGAATTAAAAATTCAAAGCAACATTTTTGACTTCAAAATACTTCAAAAGATTCACTACACTTTCCCTTCCTCTTAGGCACGCTGATTCAGCAGAAGACTACATCAAATTACCATATTCTTCCAAGCCACAGGAAAAGTAAAACAACCTCCAGACCCCCAGAAACTGATCTCCGAGCCCATGCACTCTCCTAGCCACGTATTTAAAATACAATAAATTTGTTTGTGGGTAATGCTACTGCTTCAAGGAATTACTTCAAAGCAATTTACATTCAATTGTAACTGTACTGATCAGTTAAAAAAAAAAATCAATTTAAGGCTCAGGAATGTCAGCTTCAATTCTAAAATTTCAAGGCACTTCAGTTCCTGGCTTTATTTATTTATTCATTTTTAAGCTTTCCCCTTTGCCCAGTTACTGTTTCCTAATTTTCACTCCGTTCTATTGCGTCTTGTATTTATCTAGTCACTCGTTCATGCTAAATTACTTACCTTCCTCTTTAAGAAATTCAGAAAATTACTTATGTGGGCTTCTTACGCTTTTTCTCTGGACACAGACCCATTTGCACCTCCACCAGTTGCACGTTCAGAATAGCGGAACAGCCTCACCTGGATCTTATTTTAGCTAAAACAGTGGATGCATATAACAAACAGACTTTCCACTGCACACAAAGAAAAGTTCTAACCCACTTCCTAGTTATCCTGTATTTCAAAATGGCCAAACTACCCTCCACAGCAGACACGTATGTTGTACGTGTGTTTGCCTGTAACAACCACAACCTACCCTGGAAGGCTGCTGTGAAGGCAGCTCAGAATCGGTGTCCTGTAAACACCACCTGATACTGTGCTGCTTCATTTTCCATCAGCTTACATCCAGAGAGCAGTAGCACACAGGCTGTAAGTACCCAAGGATGCTAGTCTCATTTCCATGATCAGTGTGCCTCTTTCTAGGTAAAAAAACCAAAAAAATCCTACAGCTAACTGCTGTAATAATCATTTGGAGACACTAGAAGATTCACTCTAACACATAAAAGGAGGTTCAGGAGAGCAGAAACCTAAGTTACCTACCCACAGAGGCACACTGCATCTTGCTCTTCATGCTCTACAAAGTTACCTTGACAAATGAGGTAGCAGGAACAAGCTTAAATTTACACAGCTTGTTCTTCTGATGCAAGCTTGAAAACTTCACATTAATGTCTCCTCCTGCCCTTCCCATCCAATGTAGTATCTCACCCTGCTCTGGAGCAGGACAACTGTACAGGTGTGCCATTAATAAATTAGACCAAGGGTATGACGTGATCTCATCTCTATCACTGCGATCCACATGCAATATTTAGGGTTTCAGCTATTCAGGTCAAATACAACTTATTATTTCTTTTTCACCTGCAAAGACTATAAACTAATTAGCCACAACAGCTCAAAACTGGTGCTGATTACACCTGGCATTGCACATTCCATTTCTTTTATATATGGAGAACGACACCCCGATACCTGCAGCTACTGCCATGCTACACAAGGTCTAAACTAGTTTCTCACTAGAGAAGACAAAAGGATGGAAATCTCGTACACTGAGTCAGTAGTGGGTCATCTTCATAAAGGACACAGTAATGAATATATGTTTAATCATAAAATAACGAACAGCTATCTTTAAAAGCTTAGCCACATCCACAGTGGAACACTGACATTCCCTGACCTTCTCCAAATTTAACTGTTTAACAGTTTATTAATATAATTTTCCTTCCTACTTGCTTAGATCCTAAAGGACATTTCGAGTGCTGCATGTCATGATTTAAGAGCTCTTACGCCAACTTGGGATGTTCCCAAGTGTACTAGTAGGGGTAGATGGACTAGGAACACAGAGTATGTCTTACTTGCCAGAACCACGCTATAAAATTCATTGAAGAATATACTTACTTCTTACAACTTAAGTTGACTTCCCCCTGCCTCCCCCACCCCAAACAGCAATAATCTCAAGCAGTGTCAATAACATTACAGCTGACAGCTTAACTTATAAAGTGCCTTTGTAAAGCAGGCCTGTAAAGTGTCTTCAAGCTGCAGGTGACACTACTGAAAATACAACCCATAAGAATTTGAGTTTTGAAAATAGTTTAGCACTTATCTCATTCACTGACTGTACCTGCCCTGAGCATTTTCTGTGATCTTTAAGCTTCTGCTGGCTAACTGTACAGAGTGTTTCAGAGAAGAACAGCATCTGCCACACTGATTGCAAAGCATCAAGCACCACCAATCACTTCCGCCACAAGGTAGCGTGATAGTAGAATGGAGCACAGCGAGAGAGCTGCTTTTGCCCTCTCACATGACCTAACGCAAGTGTCAGGATAACTTGGAAAGTCATCCATACTGGACAAGCATGGCTAGGCTCAGATGTGGATTTCATTGGTACAAGACAAATCAAACACACAAGCTACGAGTCTGGAACAGAGACAGGCCGGAAAGGAAAAGGGTACAGAGGCTTTTAGAAAAAGCTAGATGGTACACCATGTATTAGAACACAGGATTTTCATGTCCCCACAATTTTATTTTATCATAGCAATTGATGGCAATTAAAATATACCTAGGAATTACCCCCTACTACTACCCCCAATTACAGCTACACCTGGTTTTCTTTAATCAAATTATAGAAGCTGAAACTCTTCTGATAATCTGTGCACAGAAGAGTCCAGTTACTGTGGTAGAATTTACTCCCATTTGCTTTCTGAAAGATGTTAAAAGCTGCAAGGTCAGGCACTCCAAAAGTCAGAACGAACTACTCAACTCCTTAACTGACCGGCCAACTGCTCTAAGGAATCGCTGCTTTCGATCACTTTCTTTCCTAGAATGTCTGTCAAGCAGGACAAATATGCTTTGGGATTTAATTAGGGTTTTATAGAGAGTATTTGTCTGCAATAAAGGAGACAAATAAATGGTTCTTAATCTCAGAGACAGAAAATGAACAAATGTTGCCCTGGAAAACAGAATCCTCTTGTCCTCTGCTACCCAAACTTCTGAATGATGGCAGGCACATAATTTAAACCAAGTATTTCACCAGGCAGCATTAATCAATCTCTGGTTCTCCACTTGACTTAGCAGAAACCTGAAGTCAGAAGTGCAGAAAATTTGAACTACAAATGAGGTCAAGATGCTGATGTTCTGAACATATATCCTGGAAGAGGGACACTGGGAGGACAGGAATCAAAGTCTACCTTTAAAATCGGACATCAAAATCATCCAGCTCTTCCCTTAATACATTTTCATCCTGCCCTCTTCCAGCTTTGTTTCTCTCACCTAGCCTTTTTGTTCGCTTTTATCAGATTCATTTTGTCCTTCTTTCCTTTTCAATTCTGTACGTGTCTCACTTCAACTATAAATTAATTTACAGAGATAAAATAACTTCATCTCACTTCATAACAGGGGTACAAAGATAAAATTTACTAGTATTTTCTTGGGGTGGTGAATAAGTATTATTAGAAAATAAACCATTTGGGTTTTGCAGGAGGATCTCTGATAGTGCTTTCATGGAAAAGTCTTTACAAAACCAAAGCTAGAACGCAGATGCAAGAATGTCAGTGATTAAGGGTGAAGCTAATGCTATTCTGAGCACACCCACAAAATAACCAGCTGAAATTAGATGTTAAAAAAAAATGTTTTGTCCTGACAATATCCTTAAGTTTCTTTATGTTGTTCTTTTTATATTTTAGAATACTATTTCAGGGCTACTGCCTTCTGCTCAAAAATTATAATCAAACTCAATCAAGGTTCAAAAAAAAAACCTCGAACTGGTAAAAATAAGAATTACAGCTCCACAGTAAAGAGCCAACAGTAAAAAAAGGTACCACCATACCAGCGAAAGCGCACTGTTCACCCATCCCTCCCCTTTTCTCCACCCACAAGATATATAAGAAAAACAAAAAATAACTGCGATGTTTTCAACGATAGTATTCAAAGATTTAAATAATTTAGTTCGGGACTTAAGGACAAAAATATTGATACAAATATATTGGAATGGTACTTCAAAAATGTATGTAATTATGAAATGTGATAAGTTATGTTACATATAAATACATAGGAAAAATGTTAAAAAAATTCCAATTCAAACAAGAAATTAATATAGGGAAGAGCGCATCTTTTTGACATGTCCCATACTGAAATACTTGAAGTAGTGAAATACTGAAGTTAAAATATTGATCTAAACTCTTAAAGAGAGCCTAAATTCTTCCAAAAAGCTATGTGTTAGCACAGCTGAAAACAGATACTCAGACTGAGAGGGGCAGTTTATGTAGTAGGTGTTTATGTAGTGGATGTAGTAGTAGTTTATGTACTGTTGAGCAAGGAAGGCGACACCTCTGTTCTAAATCTGAAAAATCATCTCCCCGCTCTAGCATTAAAATAGAAGGTTAAAAACCCCAAACAGAAGAGACTGAATTACGTATTAGAGAAAAAAGGAAAGAAAAAATGAAAATAAAGAAATCCTGCACGTTCCTTTAACCTACATCTGTGGAATGGATTTATTTTCCTGTACACACTCCAGTAGTCTCCGTTACCACTAACTCAAAATTACTAACAGAAACCCAAGTCTTAATCACCCAAGAGACTATTTTTTGCCTCAGATTTGTATACTGTCAGGCAGCAAGCTCCTAGTCCAGGAGCTGGCCTCTAAGATGTCAGCATAATACAAATAATTGTGTGGCACTTGAGAAAGGAAATAAACACTAAGGCTGAAAAAAACCCAATCTTATACTTGCATTCTCAATAGTTTTATCATATAAAAACACGTGAGGACATTATGCATACCAAAGGAAAATTTTGAATCTTCACTGAGTATTAAAGAAACATTTTTCAGAAGGAGAGACTTTAAACAGCATTTACCTTCTAATGCCAATCTTAAACTTTTAATAACTTTTCAAACAAACTACTGAATGAAAAAGAACTATAAAACCCTGCTATACCAATTTGGAAGACAAAGAAAAAAGCCACCTCAGAAATAGGTGTCAGATGCAGTGCTATGATCACAGAGTCCTGTCTGAAAATTCGAGCAAATGAAGAACTGATGATCTTCTGGAGATGCTCAACTTACAGCCAAGTTTATAATATCACAGAGGCTGCTCCTGAAGATCGTTTTTGACTAAGTCATGGATTCAGGACACCGTCTGATGACATTTCAAAGAACCCAGAAAGCCATACGTCATTAAAATAGTAATAGCAACTCAAATACAGTAATTAACCTGTGAAATAACTTGTAAAGCTCACAGAATTTCAACTCGTGGTTTAAGGGGTGGAGAAGGGAAAGATTGTTTCAATACCTTGTCGTCCCTCATCATTGGTAAACAAACCAGCATCACTGCTGCTCAGACTGCTGGATTCACTGTAATAAGAGAAAGAAACAAACAGATCAAAAGACCAATTGATCTTTCAGTCGTACAATTTTAAGGAGACAAGGCTGAGCTCAGATTGAACTTAGGCCCAACAGAGATCAAAAAGAAAATAGAATTATTTTTTTTTAATCAAACTGCAAATATCATACTCGCATTAACTACAAAGCACATTATTTTTGGCACATAAAACCACGGGAATGTAATGGTACCCTGACAGTAAACCAGATGTGACTACAACAAGGTGCTGACAATTGTTGCATTTTATTATTGGCTAGCATCAAATGGTCACAGCCCTTCTTATGCTGTACAATTCAGCTTGATCCTGGAACACCACTGCTCAATAAAACAGGATAAGCCTCAATCAAAAGCAGCCTAAACCTTCCTTCAGCACAGGAAATTTAAGAGTATGAAAATCAAATTACCTTTCTGAACATCATCTGCAAATATTCTGGAAAAAGACACTGCTTAAGGTTTCACAGCATATCACTCAGGGAGAAAGAAAGTTTATAAGAAAGGTAGCCAATTTAATTAAAATAACTGTCACCCTAGAGAAAATAAGTGCAATCAATGATCATAACAAGAACCAAAAAAAGCAAGGTACAGATACTTCTCTGTGACTTCCATCATGGCCTTAAAATTAGGACGTGTGTATACGACATGCATACATTTCTCTCTAAATTCAAAGACATCAATAGGTGAAGTATTTTATTCTTTGCTGTATACACATTGTCAAAAACAGTATTTCAGTGTCCCTACATAGTAAAACAGACTGTTTTAATAACACAGACCACCAATTTGGTGAATTTCACATGAAAGGATATTTTGTAAACCTTTTAATTTTTTGTCAGCACAAGCAGCTCTGCTAAGGAAGTAATATTCTCACCAAGATGTAATCACATTTTACTTACACTGAGACGTAGAACAATTTGAAAAAGAAAAAAATCGCTTCGGTTCACCACAGGATTCAAGTACAAGTTACAAATACTATGGCTACTCTCAACATTGCATACAAGCTACTTACAAGAAGTTGAGGTCTCTTACCATTCTACACTTACTCTTATAAAACATACATGCAGTCCTATACTTGAATTCGACTGGCTTAAAGATACTTTTAGTTCCTTTCTCATAATAAATTACAGGACACTGAGGAAAAATATTTATTTTTAAGTGTTAATCTCTCACAAAAATAAGCTTCAATTTTTTTTAAAGCTAGTAATATGAATTACATAAATGTAGTCTAATTTGTGTTTAATTGTGTTTGGGGTTTCTATCTTCCTTTGGGAAGCATCCCAGCAGGATTTGAAACACAATATGGCATCAAGAGACACAAAGCAGTGATTTTTAAAAATATATATATACACACACAGAGCTCTGTGTTTGAAGATTAAGTTTTCTTAATCTTTGCCATATCTTCCACTTATGAATATTCTTACTGTTATATTAAAGTATTGCTTATAATCGGAACCGACTTCAGCACTTGCACAACTGCTCTAAGCAGAAGAAAGATGACAGGCACATAATGAGAATGGAACCATCTTTCACGAGGGCAACCAAAATTTGTACTTCCTAATGTTGCAAGTCCTAGTAACTTCCTTCTCTCAAGCATCCCATCCTCACTTTAATTACAACATAGATGGCTTTATTGTCCTTGTATTTCATTGGGCACAATTCTACATCACACACCTTGAAGAAAAAACATCTCGTCTTCTTAGTTTCTTCATGTCCTATCATTGTTTAACTGTGCTTTTAAACATGAAAGTTCAGAAATCCTTTCAACTCCAGTATTTTAGCCATTTGTTCCCCCCAAACTTCCAGTTTTGAGAAAAGTCTTTTTGCTTTTTTCCTTTTTAAAAAATTTTAAATAAGATATTTTAATTGTGCAGTAATTCTTACCGAAGGGTTAGCCAGTTCATGAAAACATAACCACTTGAAATTTCAGAAGTTACACATAATAATGTTTTGATTTAAAAAAAAAAAAATATAAACACCACAAAATGAAGCCATAACAGCAGCATACCCATGGCAGCAAAAGTGTTCATTCTCCTCAGACCACAGTCAAATAGGAGAGGGATTACAGGCAGGATAACTGCTACATGGCAGTCATTTCACTGAATAAATTCAAAACCTCTGCCATTAATACATTAATATCTAAGTACACTAAAGGTGTTTTGATGGAATTTGTTTCCAGTTTTAATTTAATTTTGCACTGTATATTGCTAATTCCTTTACTTTGTAATGAGAATTCCACTCCCAGCAAGACTTCCAGGAAACAGAAAAAAGCCACAGGTTCCTTTTAGTCCTGTAAAACAGGGTCTGCAAGCAAAAACTGGGAAGGAACAGCTCTGCTATCCAAAAAGCTTTCACAGCTTTATTTATACATTTGTGGAAACAAAGATGATGTAATATTTATTATTAGTTATTATTACTAGTAACCAGTCCTATACTTTGGTTTCATCTGAGACTTGTGACCTTTATTGACCAACCAAGCCTACCCCCAAGAACTGACCAGCCACTGTACTCACGGTGGCTGGCAGGCCAGTGGGGAGGCGGGCAACTCCCAGCTCTCTTTCAATTGACCAACCAAGCCTACCCCCAAGAACTGACCAGCCACTGTACTCACGGTGGCTGGCAGGCCAGTGGGTGGGGGGGCATCTCCAAGCTCTTTTTCACAGATCTCTTCTATTTAGTCACTTAAACGCAAACCACTGCCAAAGCCTGCAGGAATTTAGTATCATCCAGACCTCCATGCACAGCCACATGTGGCCAAAACTAGCCAAGATGCTAAGCGTTGAGGATAAGAGAGAATGAGCAAAGGATGGGCTCTGATCACAAAAATCTCATTTCCAGTGCTCAAAGCCAACCTCACAGCAATCCATCTTTGGGATCATTGACATGCTGACATTAAGATTTTGAAGTCTACTACTGATCCTGAACCCTGCACTTAAAAAGAAGTCATTGTTGTGTTTGAACACACCCTGATAAAAGACTGCAAAAGAAGCGTCACTTAGCATTTTTAATGCGCACTTCAAATATATGTTATTTTGAAGTAATATCATGTATACACTGAAAACTTCTCACCAGTTTTAGATCCAAACAATTGAGATCCCATTAGAACTCACTGGCTTTGTTTTGTTTTGAAAAACTGAACTTCTAAAAAATTAATCTTGAGTAATTACTAAACTGTATGCACAAAAACGTTCAAAATTAGAGCAGCTTTGTATACTTTTACTTTTCCTCTTCCAGCAAGTGTTGCTGAAGCACAAGTCTTATCCAAGATGTTTTGTTAGCTCTCCAGATCTTGTGCAGTCTTAAGCTCATGTTCCCTTCCAAAAATCTCAGCTTCTACTTTTAGAACATACTCTTAGGAACAGAGTTTGCTACTTGTTTCTGATTCTTCTGACTGTATGATTTCAAACAACAGAGGTACTATCGCTTTTAAGTGAAATTAGTTTAAAATGAGATAAAATTATTCAAACGCAGTACGCACCCAAGAGGCTTAGATATGATGGATTGCTAACCACATTTTGGAATGGAAATTTTCTAATTCAGTGGTTTCCAAACCTTTTGGTACAGACAACCATTGCAAGAAATTCGGGAGAATGACAGACCATCGCTCTGCCATGTGCATGAGCACATGAAGATGAGAATAGTTTTAGCGGCCATTTATTGGGGCCAGAAACAAACATCTGAAGAATGATTTGAAAAATGACAGCATTCGGTATAACAAAACATTAAGCATTTTGAATAGGAAGATGAATTTTTAGATCAGTAACACTTCTTTTGTGAAAAAATAAAAAGATATTCAGACTGACCTGGAAGTAGCACAGGTTTAGGAGTCTACAAGAAGATTTTCATATTGATCATCCTTTTCTCCACCCAAAAATTATGTACAGAATTTGAGATAGTGAACCTTGTAGCATAACAGAGAATCTTTTTATAAATAAAAAAGTGACAAGACTACAGATGTGATAAACCATGCAACGGTTCCTAGCTCCAAGGATACTTTAAACAATCTGTCTTGAGGTACCAAATGTGGGGGAACAGATTCCCGGTACCATCAAAGTAGAGGGAAGTCTTCTTTCTAAAGTTTTCCTCACAACACACACTCCCATCTTGCACGTCAAAGTGAGATATCTGAAGTTACGCTGGCTGCCCCAAAGGACTACTTCTGCTCTAGTAATTAAGACCTCAGGAACAATCCTTAAGACTCAGGATTCATTCAGCTCTTTCCGCTGCTTATTGCTCGCGGGTGAGGGACAAAACTAGTATGTAATAGAAAGCCTTGGAAGAGTTCTTCCAACAATAACTGGAGTTACTCACTTAGCAATACTGCTGTTATTACAATATCCAACCTGTCTGCTTTGGTCAAAACCCCTGGGTACTCCCTGCACCTCAGTTCTACTTCTCCAGTAAGGAAAAGGCTCCACAGCTATAGGTAAAATGCCTACAGAAAATCCAGGGATACCACTGCTGTCAAGCAAATGACCAAAATTTTATGTTTTAATATGAGTCTTTCTTGTTGACACTCCAGCATTCAGAACCAGGCACATGGAATAAACACAACCAAGCTTATTAGGCCCAGCAGGTAACATCCCTTGTGCATGGTGAAAAAATGACTTACTCCTTACTGTGTTGTCAAAATAGTACTTCAGAAACAATTACCATTGTAGTACGACTGCTGTCTGGAATGGATGGATGAGGAGTACTGCCAAAGGGTCATCATTCCTCCATTTTTCTAATGGCAAGCTCAGGTGTTTCTGAACTGTAAATTAGTTTTTGCATTTCGTAAATGATATATATCCTTGACAACCTGCAGACTTTTTATACCCATGACACGTAAGAACATACTATCTAAATGGTGACTCTAAACACTGACAACCTTTCTGATGAATAGAGATAACAACCAAAGTACCAATGTATAGACATTGGAAAAACAATTTTTGTCTCAGAACTGTCACCAGTTGAAATAACCCCCCCAAAAAATCTTATAAATCATTTGTATATTCTGTCATTCTTCATCTTGAACCAATTAGAATGTATTATTTCAAGAAACTGTTCTCTTGATTATTCCTCTGCTGTATGAATCTATTTTATGCTGAATTCCTTACCTTAAATTGAAAATAGTAGACATGAAAAAAATATTAAGAGTAACTCGTTTAAACAGATACTATTGATGTTAACATTTTAAACAAAAATCCAAAAGACGTCCCATGTGAGCAACACTAATAAAAGCAAACAAATATTATCCAGTTTCTGTAAAAAGGAAGAGAAAGAATAACCTGTCACTCATGTTCTCATCTGAGCCTTTTTGCTCCTCATACTCCATTTTGTCCTTATTTGCTTGGTTCACTTCTTCATTTTCTATAACTACTCCTTCATCCAAGATTTCCGGTCCTTGTCGAGCTGCAGCTACTTTTCTTTTTTTGACTTTGCTCTTGGAAAATTCTTGGTGCTGGTATGATTTATTATTATTGTCCATTTCTTGATCTCTGCTGTTATCCTGCTGTTGAGTTATTGTCAATGCATTAGAGACTTCTGATGGCAGATCTATTGCCATCCGTTTTACCTTTCTTCTCCTGCGCAAAGTTCTGTTTCCCAAACTGTCAACAGCCAAATCTGGTTCATGCCACAGAGGTCTTTTGCCTCTAATGTTATTTAAGTTCGAGGAAGGCCTACGTTTAGCGACCAACAACTGATCATCAGAGTCACTGTGGTCTTTCTTATTCGCATGATTCTCCCTGTAGTCTTTGTTTGATTCTTCTAAACTGGAATCAGAACCTTCACTTAAGCAGTGACCAGTCTCCCAGGGATGATGGGTGGTAAATGAACGTCTTTTTCGTCCCCTCCTTTTCCTTGCCTGTCGCTTTAGAAGACAAGACACACTTCGAGAATGATCTCCAGTATCAGCAAAACCTCCTCTGGCTTGCTCTGAACTTTCTTCTAGTGCTGAGACTAGATCGTGAACCAACTCCTCCATAGTCCTACTGAAATGCCTGTAAGTTTCATAGAACAAAAACACACAAGAGAACAGTAAATGAAACTGAAGTATTAAGCATAAACTCTATAATAATCGTACCTGCCAAAATCATTTTAGTCACTTTAGGCAAGGTGGTCTTCTGTGTCCATCCTATCAAGATTATGCATTTTTTCTGAGACACAAAACCTTGCCAACCAGTCCTCAGGAATCTGCAACACATCAGCGTACATTCCTTTTAAAAGGTATCTTCCCAAATTTCCATCTCGGAAAGACGGGTAGGGGGGTGTTCCCCCATTTGTTTCTGACCTCATCATTATTGTTTGGTTTTAATTCACCTCATCACAGCTTTACGATTTTGAGGGATTCAGCAGAATAAGAGCATCAACCAAGACCATTCACACTTAACTGCAGGTAGGGAGCATATTTTACATTTATGAAAGGGAAATAAAATACATAATATTCCTCCTTAATAGTATATTAGGGAGTTTTGTTTAAGAGTTGTTATTATAAAATATTTTTAAGGATAATTACATCTTGATGCTGCCTAAATGCCAAGATGAAGACAGTAATTCCGTGATAATATATGACTTCTTTTTAATAGCGACTAGTTCTGTCTTTCCAAATGGCTGATATCTGTTTCATTTTTTTTTAAAGTATTGATTCAGTGGAGTGATACTAAGTTGAGAGAATATCCTACCACAGGTAATTCTAGAGTTAAACACAAAGTTTCCCACCACATGTAGGCACTCACATCCATAGAATCACATGCTTGTGTTAACTATCCCTAAAAACACACAGTATCTGATTAAGGCCTTATCCTTTTAAATGTTTTGCTCTTTCCTCCTTCGATTTCACTAGCATTTAGCATGCCTTTAACTCAGCATGCTTCAGTAAGTGCATCCATCATGCATTACCTGAACATAATTACAAAAAGAGAACATACGAAGTGACTGCTACTGAACTCTAATCCTTCTCTGAAGGCTGTGAACCTTCTCCGTAAACACAGCCATCAGATTCTCACATCAGAGCATCAGAAGATCCTTTTCACTGAAGTAAAGCAATGAATTATGCTCATGCTCTTTACTACATTACACCAGACATTCAAATTATGTAGAGGATGTTTAAAAGCAAGACTCTTCACTTTGTTTTACAATATAAATTGATGGAGGAATTAAATAGTTTTGTACCCATACCAGCAGAGTTGCAGATGTGAAGAAATCTGGACACATAGCACACATGCTCCCTCTATCACTTACTGTAAACTCCAGTGTTAAAGGTACACAATGGCAATGGCTGAATGAACAGTCATGACTGTAAAGTACAAGAATTCTGAATATTAATGGGGAAATTGCAGAACGTGTTTAAAATCCAAGCTGGTCGTAAAACATCTGACCTAAAGAAATGACATATTCTCCTTCTGAACTATGTTCAGAAATACTTAATATTACACATTTTGATTGCAAGATCACCAAAAGCACAGAGAGTGGTAGAAACAAGTTCATTTAGAATTCCTGAAAATACTGTGTCACATTTATTTCTCATACCTCTTTTTCTGTCCTGCTGTAACCTCTAGACCTACTACACCCTCTTAACCTAGCACTTTCTCTGGCTCTTAGTACAGCAGAATCATCATAGTCTCTTGTAAGGGGTGAGACAGCTCTGGAAGAATGCTACACTTTCTCCTTAATCCATTTGGTTCACAGGAACCAAAACCTCCGTGGCCACTCAAAAATACTTCTCAGAGGCAAGAGAAGCAATACAATAGTAAAAACATTCCAAGTAAAACAGCAATTTTCTGAAAATTCAGAGTGAAAGTAGAAAGTGGGAGCCAATTAACCCAGAAATTACTTCAAAACCAATTCTTACTTCAAGTTTTCAAAGTTTCAAAGAAAGATTTTAGGATGGGTGAGAGGGCTTTATTTGGTTCTTGCTTGGTTTTTCTTTTGCGTAGTAGTGCCTCTACCACTAGCAGAGACAAATCCAGGTATATTTGCAAGGGTTTCTATGCACAATGCTTAGATAAATGTATTAATCCATGCTCCTCAATAGCTAGAACTGCACCATGAGGGCACTAGACCCTTCAGCCTTATTGTTAAGCACCCACAAAGACAGGTAACCTCACAGGCACACATATCAGACATGAGATTTAAGGGGCTTTCTAATACTTCTGCACTAATATAACAGGAGCCATAAGACTTGAACAAACTCTAGTACATTTATTTGGACTGAGACACCAATTCCCCCAGCTGCCTGACCAGACCTCCTGCCACGGGATTTTGCATCCACAGCACATCGACAGAAGTGGAGGTGCACCAAAACCTGACCTAGTAGGCTTAAACCTACATTTAGCCCTCAAAACAAGTAGGTTTCTGCTAACTTGCCAGAATATGAACTACCGTATATAAACTCCTGCAGCCCATTCTGCTAGTGCCCCTGCAGCACAAATTAAAACAGAAAGGGAAGACAAGGATGCTAATGTCTTACACCACAGTTTATGATTAATTTGTTCAATTCACAATCCCTAATCCACATGGATAACTCTATCACTAAAATCAGTGTAGGTCCTAGAGTGGACATACCTATTTACTCCAGATAATGGCCTAAATATGATGGTGAAGTTCCATTAGTTCTATGAAATACTTCAAGATCAAACACAACATATCCAGCTTGGATTTATCTATCTGGTCTAAACTTGCCTTCAGTTGCCCCCAAAATACTGTCAATACAGATGCCACCAGATCAAAAGATAAAACTCAAATGATTTTGAAGTAAAGCAATAATATGATTCTTAAAAGGCCCTAAGAACTAAAGGCATTTAACTTCCATCAGACTACAACTTTATCTGATACACTCCTGTGATTAATCTTTCCTATTAAATATCAGCTCTCTTCACTGCAACTCTTCAACCAAGATCTGTACAGGGCAGCGACCTTGTTTACCCTAAAACTTACAGCCATGGGCTCATGTATAATACAACTGTATCCTAACCGCATTACCTCTTAGATCATACTAATTATATTATAATTACTTCAGTGTGTTTCCTTAGGATGATTATGAGGATTACTTTATCAGTTTGGGACAGTGCAAGCTCCTGTGTAATAGATTGAGAATACAATACATGTACTACTTCAGCTTCTTATTCACCTTGCACTTTCAACACACCAGTGGTCCACATTCAAAACTCTTTCTCCTAAAAGCCCAAGAATCTCTTTTTATTGGAGCTGGTTTTTTTTTTTTTCAATGCAATTGAAGAAAAAAAAATGGAAACAGTAACCACATAGAACAGTTAATTTGAAACCTGTCTGCAAAATTCAGGAGCATATTTCTATTACAGCATTATTTACCAGACAAGCTCAGTTTTGCAACTTTCTCCACTGCTTACAACCAGCTGTCAAGCTTATAATCCAAACCTATGAAGTAATTTAAATCACGGCTGTAGATGTTACTGTAACAAAAATATTTGCTTTTGAAATAGGTTGAAAAATAACCACAAGTATTAAAGGCATTACCAGCGAGTATCAACTGCATTTGGTAAGAAGAGGAATTTCACAGGCTGTAATAAGGAATGTAGAACAACATATTGAGGTACATAAAATATTAAGTTAAGCCATAGTTTAGCATGACTCACGTAAGGCTATAAAAATGCTTTTACAGCAACAGCCCACAGCTAGCAATAAACTGTAATGTCTTCAGCAGCAGAAGATCCTACTTTACTAGAAGAAAATCTAGTTTGCCTACACTGACCTTTACATTTATCTAAAGCAATTTTAATGTAGTTCACCAAAAGCTGACCCGTTTCCTCTCTCACCCTTACAGGCCATAAAAGTACTGTTGCAGGAAACAGCGTTAACTGCTTTCATCTACTCCCAGAGAGTTCACACAGCTTGCGTTCAGCATTAATACCTGTATTGAAACTCCTAACGGAAATAACATGCACTTGCTTTTTCAGTGAAAAAAATCAAGTATTTTCGTTCACTTACCACCTAAAGCATATAATAACATAGAGCTCTAGCTCTAACTGCTCACAAAATATTTAACTAACTTTTCCACTCTGTCAGGAAAGCTAACTTAGTTACACAACTCATAAGGAGAGCCTGTATCTTCTACTAAACCAATAGCTGACTTTACATTTACTTGCCAGTTCTATACCTCCTCCCATTAAGCAGGTGTGGGGTTTCTCACAGCTAATGTTATGCTGCAGCTGTGTCTCATCAATTCTGAAAAGAATCACGATTTTTGCTGCCTTCACAACCCACCTTGATTACAAGCCAAGAGCAAATAAGTAGTTCCTCGAACATCAGAATCTTAAAACTTGACTTTCCATATGGATTCTCTGATGTCACGTAACACAACTGTACTCACAAGCTTCAGACAAGTACTAATTTGAATCTCATTTCTCAACCTCAGGTGTTATTTCACAAAGCCTTAGAAACATTAGTTTTGAGACCTTTACTTAATTAATGAAGGTGTCTGAAATCTGGTGCAAACAATCAGGTGCAGGTATTTGGGGGGGACCAGCAGATGATCAATCTCACTGCCTTGCCTGGAGAACTTCAGATTGAAAAAAAAAAACCAACCAACCAAACAGAAATGGTTCTTGGGCTACACAAAGGGAAAAGCAAAACAGAGCAACACAACTCATCTAAAAGTACTAAATAGCTAGCAAGAGACTGGTAGGTGAGGAAATATTTGAAAAACCTACGTTACATAGAAGCTCACGGTACATGTCAGAAACAGAAGTTGTGTCTAGATTCTTTAAACTTGCCTGTCATCAAATAGCCTTCACCAAGAGGACACAAAGCATCCACTTGCACATGCACACCTAGCTAGGTATTGTCTGCTGGACAACCACGTACAACAAGGCTACACAATGATGAAAACAAATCCTACACCGTACCAACGACAGCTGGGAGGTGTACCAGCTCGCTATCCAGCTACAGGCAATCCCCACACTCATCCTCTTCGAAGGATCCTGCCCAGTGCTTCCTGTAAATGCACTGGCAACACGTTCAGAGTAAATCTGACATGCAGACCAAAGAAACTTAATACAAATGAAGTTTTCATATTCTAAAACTAGAAACTAGTGTCAGAACGTGAATTTACAGACATTAAATGTCAGAAAACACAGTTATTTTGAGTTTTATATAAGATAGTGTGAACAGTTACAAGAATTGAGGACTCCTGAGACAAGTCAGGATACTATATCTGAAAAAGAAAAAAAAAACCAAATCCCAGGCTATTTCTCATCTTCGAGGTAGGCCAACTTGCCTCATTTGTAGTCAGTTATGTCTGTATATAAATCAGTTTCACAAAATAAGTACAGAAGGAGTTTAAAAAATAGAAAATTTATGAAATTTACAATTAAAGACATAATTACTACACTTGTTGAAAATTTCTATAGATTCATTTTTATATCAAATACACAGCTCCCATACATTTAATTGTATCCAACTACTAGCAACATTTTATTCCTTCAATCATACACCACGCATCAATTCTTGACCAACTCTATCTGAGAAACTTCTTTAGACAAGTTCTGGATTTTCCTTACACTTGTCTTATACAATAAAAAGTTATTAATGTTAGAGGAATGATGGAATTTTATTAACTGATTATGCTCTAAAAATTAGGGCCAGACAATCCTGCAGTAAATATATCTGACTTTTCTCCAACCGCGGCTTATCTAAGGAGGCACAACAGTAAATACTATCCAGTGTACTCACATTTAACAGTGAAAAAGCATTCGTACAGAGCAATGATATACAGCCAAAAAGATGCTGATGTGAACTGCATTTAATAAGGCTCTAACACAAACGAATTGGTCAGCCAGAAATGAAATTTAGAACAATTTATCATGAGAGGTAGCAATTCTTGCAATCCCACGGCTGCCATTTACTGATATGCTTGCCCTTTTCAGAAGTCTGACTTCATTAATTAATTGCCAAGGTGGAGAATCACATGAACTGTCAAATGATGGTAACACACTAGAGCACCAAAGTCATTATCAAAAGAACCAAAATCATTGCAAACTATTCCTAAATGTGTTCACAACACAAATGAAAAACATTCAGCTTCACAGGAGCTTTACCTACAAAACCGAACATTGTTCTGAATCCAACTGCTCCTTTAGGGTCTTACCGTTGTCAGAAAACACAATTTCTTGGTTTTCTACATTAGAGTATTAGATGCTGAAAAAGGTATTTTCCTGCATCTCACCTCAAATGGGTTTTCCTTAACAGACAGCTTCTGAAATAACCTATGTATAAGGATAAGAAAAAAGAGTGGCTCTGAGGAATAGTCGGATTTTTAACAGCTCTTCCTTCAGAACTACTAAACTGTAGAGAATAATTCTCTCTGTACCAAATTTCCCTGCGGAGTGTATTTGCACAAGCAAAATCATTACTGGCCTCTGGAACTAAGCTACCTTATGCAGACACAAAATACTAACATTTAAAGACAAATCACAGAATGACAGGTTAAGTATAGAATGAAAACTTTCTCAGAGCACAAGTTCGGACTGTCTTAGGTGATATTTCTACTCTATGCAGCATTAGTACTGAAATAAAAATACTTCTGCCACTAGAGTATACCTCATTCTCTGAAGTGTTCTGAACTACTCCAACTGAAGGAAAGTTATGTTTACACCAGGCAAATTCGCATGCCTAGCAATAGGGACAAAAATCTTCTACCAAATATATATCACCTGGGCAAATAAAATCCCTCTTCAAACTTTTCTCATTAGAAAAATGTAATGAAGTCACAAAAACACGCAGAGGAAAAAAGTGGTGGTAGCAGAAGTAGAGGAGGAATGGAGTTTCCTATGTAAGAAAACTAAGTGTTAATCTCCCTCTTCTTCTTCTTTCCCATCCCCAAAAAAGAAACAAATATATATGAAAAAATCTATTTCACAACTGGAAGTTCTACCAGCAGCATGTGTATACATAACACAGCCTCTAAAAAAAGCCTCAAGGTCTCAAATTATCAACACCCAAGAGAAACAAACAACCCCCCACTTCTCCTCTCCACTTCCATTAATAAATTGCAATTAACTAGAAGTTACACACCTCAGCTGACACTTACCCCAAGACACCTCACATTTCATGAAAGGGTTTAAAGGCTTCCCAGCAGGTTGGCTGGGACATCTCACTTCCATTAAGTCTCTCCACTACCAGTCTTTAACCTTCCATGGCCTATTAACAGAACTCACTTTTCCTTTCTTCTGTTCTGTTACCCCATTTCTCCTCTTACAGTTCTACAGGAAAAGCAACATGGCCTTTGGGGTCACTTCGGTAGTACATGGGATTACATGAAACAGTCGGTCTGTGAACTCTACTGCAGCAGACCTACACAGCCCTTCCTTGCTCATTGGCTCTACTTGCACTTGTTGATTCTTGGTTTGCTGCAAATTAGGGTCAGAGCAGTAACCACACCTATCTGATGTTATTGCAGCGCAGCTGCAAAGGTTTTAGGCCTTAGAGGGTCTACTGCAACTCGAAAAACCCAAACACACACAAAAAACTGAATAAACTTGTGACCAAAGTTGTGATTTATCATTTGCCTGCTGTCCTGTTTTAGCAACGAGGGGAATTTTCTTCCCCTAGCTTACTACTTGCTTATAAACGTTGCGAGCCGTTGAGACGCGCCAGTGGCACCTGCCAGGCCTCCAAGCCCTTCTCCCCCGGAGGCCTTGAGTGGAAAACACCAACGTCTCTCCCCACCGCAGCCGGCAGCAGCGCGGGCGGGGGGTGCAGGAAGCGGGCGCAGGCCGGGGGAGGAGGCCT
>NW_010394856.1:0-229 GCF_000710305.1 Buceros rhinoceros silvestris
TGGCTGCGTGACTGGCTTACGGGTTTGGGGTGGTTTTTATTTTGAAGGTGCAAAGCGATGAGGGAAGCGGGATATCGTCCCTGTAGGGGACTCGGGTGAGGTGAGCGATGGCGAGTGGTCTGCAGGAGCAGTTCTTTTTGAGTTCTTTTCACATTGTTGGTGAAGTTTGAAGCGTCCCTTGTTGTTTGTGTTTTGCAGGTGGGACCTGAGCCTCTACGTAGCAAATGTG
>NW_010394857.1:0-7642 GCF_000710305.1 Buceros rhinoceros silvestris
ATTTTATTTTTAAATTTTTTTATTATTTTTTATTATTTTTTATTTTATGTTTTATTTTATTAGCTCACATGCTGCCTGATTGACATACCTGCTGTGCCTTTTTCCTATCAGTTACTGCTCCAGTCTGGTTAAATAGAAGATTAAACCATCTTTTGCATGTTATATTTCACTCCTCCTTTTTACCTGTCCCCAAGCAACATAAAAGTTAAGATGTATTTAGTGGCTTTGCAAAGAATTAAAATGCATGTATAGGTTCTAAGAAATGAGCAAGTAGGCTTGTACAAGAATAACCAAACACACAGGAACCAAATATTTCATTGAAAATCAGACTATATTAGAACACTTCTAATTTTCAACTCTAGAAATCAAATATAACTTGTGTAACATTCTGAGCATTAATTTTATGCCAGCACAGGAAAATTAAATTGATTTTCTTTTTCTTCTTTTCTTTTAATTTGATGGAGAGTGATCCATTTTCATTTGGTACATAGTTTCATCTAAATAATGTTCTCTCTTAAAGAGAGAACTGGAAGATAAATGGGGACAAAGGAGTAGCAGTCCAGTATATAAATTTAGTATATTCAGATTTTATCCGATCCTGTTCTCCATTCTCTTTGTCAATTGCCGAATTAAAGCTGAGAATTACTCAAGGAGTAGAAAAAGTAAAGAGAAGTGCAGTTATACATGGCTAGAAGAATAAAATTGGGATGTGAGGTTATCTGTTGTGGCTTTTTTAAACAATATGCTACTGACAGCTGTTAACAATTGTAAAAAAATCAATAATTTAATGTTTATATTACTTTAATAGGCTAGTATCCCAGGTTTGTATCTGAAGCCAATTAAGTGACAAAATGTTGCTCTGTCTGCAAAAGCAGGTACTAATCAGATTATGGTTCTAACTGGTGTATCTATATTCCCTTAAATATTCCAGCAAAACGGGTTTTCTTAACAGAGTTTAGTATATAATTTATTATCTAATTAATCTCTTTATATTTTAAAAAAAATTAAACCAAGCTCTTAAATGTTCACTGAGTTATGCATGACAATAACGTATAATGCCAGCAAAACTTGTTCAAAGGAACCTTTAAAGAAAGCTTTGTCTTCTGACACCGTGTCCTCTCTGTTTTGTGATTCAGGCAGCTATTGAATCTCTGGAACTTCAAGAAGAAACGAAAGAAGAATCTGATGAAGAGGAGGATGACGATGAAGAGTCTGGGCGATTACGTTTCAAAACTGAACGGAAAGAAGGAACGATAATTAGGCTCTCAGATGTGACAAGAGAAAGGAGAAACATTCCCGAAACTTTGGGTGAGGTTTTGTGGCCATGGACTCCTTCTGAAATACTGTAATAAAAGACAGACTCGCCAAAACTTTTATGCAAGAGTTTAATGGCAAAAGATAGGCCAGTCTAAGTTAGAAGGCAACTGAGCTATGTCCAAGTTGTCCAAAGTCAAACGTAGTCTGTGGTAGTATGTGTAATGTCTCTGTTCGTTTGAAAACCAGCGCAGTGTTTGTTCCTTGACACACTTCTGGTGTCTTCAGAAGCTTTCCTGTATTCAAGCAGCAGCTGACTGATCTGTGCTTTGCTACGTACTGTGGTAGAATACATTTTAAGGAATTCCTTTGGACTTCCATCCTTGGAAGATTTTCAGTTGATAACGCAAATCTTATTACTCATGTTTGCTTTGAAATACCCGCATGTTTGCGCTGTTTTTCCCGCAGGAACGTAAACTTGTTGTGAACCCGTTGTGTTCCTACTGTTGGATTGGCCTAGAGAAATTGTTATTTCCTGGGGAGTGTTTTAGAAAAATATGGAAACCCCTGTTTTCTGGGTTCAGCTTTTCTACAGTAGAACAGTCTGGATCTCTTACAACACGTTGATTCTTTCAGCAGTGTCTAGAAGAGTATTTTCCTTGTATTTGAGTAGCATAATACAGTTTTTTTTCTAGAAACACTGCTCCATGTAGCTAATGAATTTGCCACTACTAGTTCAGAAGAAGCAGTGGATTTGCAGCTGATCTGTTTCTGAATTTTAGGAGAGTCAGGAGAAGAGTAAAGTCAGAACCCTGAATTTTAGGAAATCAAAAATCCAGCTCTTCAAGGAGTTAGTCAATAGGACACCCTGGGAAATAACCCTCAGGCACCATGGAGCAGAACACAGCTAGCAGATCTTTAAGGATGGCTTCCATAGAGTGCAAGAGCTGTCGATCTCTAGCTGTAAGAAATTGGAAATTTTTTATGCTGAGGGTGGTGAAACACTGCACGAGGTTGCCCAGACCGGTGGTAGATGCCCCATCCATGGAAACATTCCAGGTCAGGTTGGACAGGACTCTGGGCAACCTGATCTGGTTGAAGATGTCCCTACTCACTGCAGGGGGGTTGGACTAGATGACTTTTGAAGGTCTCTTCCAACCCAAAGCATTCTGTGATTCTATAAATAAAACCATATTCGTGTATGGTTTTGTGAGTTGGCTTCAAGATCCCTCGTGTGCCCAGATACTCGGGTATCTGATACTGATGTACCTGCCCTACTGGGGATAACTATGTTCCCTAGGCCTCTTCATGTGTTGGTCTTTGGTGGTAATAATAAAAAGATGTCGGTAGGGAGTTGGGCAGAAATGCAGTTTTGCTCTCAGAAAGGTGTACTCTTCTTACAGTTTTGCTAGTGATTCAAAATAGCTATTTAAACTATGGAGAAAAAGCTCTGATCTTTCGAAGAGAATCAAGATATGCAAGAAAGGTGAACTGGTAATGAAGGCAAATTGTCAGATACTGTTGGCTAATTGTCAGATACCAGTGGGAGATGATGTATGTTTTGATGTTACTTCAAGTTTTGCCAGGCTGTAGGATGGATTCTTCACACAGGGTTGCTTTAAGGTGGATGCCATGCAGTGTGAGCTTGGAAGCTGAAAACTTCTGTTGTTTTTCTGGATGAGTTAGTGTCTTGGGGACAACAGGGCATTTTGGAATTACGTTCCCAGAGCACGTACCTAGATTGCTGGAACTTTTCCTGAAGAAATTTTCTTCTTGTCTAACAAGCTTTGGTTTGCAAAGGGCATCAGTTCTAAGGATTTTTCTCTCGAGTTGCATCACGTACTAGTTCTTTAATTCAGTTACAAGGAATTTGGGCTTTTGCTATGCCTGCGAAAGTTGAGATGCCTTAATTCCGTAACAGAGGTGTTGTGGCTGAGAGGACTTGGTCATGAGGAGCAAGGAGTCAGCTGCAGAGACCAAACCAGTCTTTCACAGTGATATTCACATAGGCCATATCACACTGTGAGACGTCAGTGCATGATTTTGAGTTAAGATCTTTCTCATCTGTGCTTTTTGTCGCTAGCAAATAGCTCTTTTTACTTGCAGTTTCAGGTGAAGTGTGTGTTAAGGGCCTTTTCAGCATTGTTTTAATAATCTGTATTTGATGCTGATTAGAGTCAGACTGAAGGGAACCCACTGGAGGCACAACGTAGTCTGTATGGGCAAGGGATATTTTAGCTGAGGTGCATTCCAAAAATGGGTTCAGCCATAAGACCATATTTCTACATACCACATACAGACTGTTTCTTATTTATACAAGAGGTGCTGGTGGCTTTACAGAACAAAATATTTTAAAATTTTGCCAAGAGGAGCTGATCAGAGTCGCATGGCTTGAACGGAGGGACAGATCTCGGTAAGTTAGCGGGAATTCAGCGGCTTTCCTTTGAAGGGGGAGCCACGTGTGTGCAGAAAGACCACCCAGAGCTGGCAGCTCTCATGGGAGGAGGGGATGAAGCGAGCGCATTGCCAGGGTAATGGCGACCACACCCAGAATTATAAAAGAAATCCCTAGGGAGCGCAGTGCCCAGAGTGGGCAAATACAGCGTGGTGCGGCAGCCAGAGCGTGGCACGGCAATTCATGCGGAAAGGCATGTCAGAAGGGCACTGAAGCACTGAAGTGCTGCTTGCTTAGATCAGTGAGGAATGGTGTCCACTCGGCAGAGACCCATGGCCTAAGACCTGCATCTACCAAGACCAGTGCAGCTGTACAGACAGCTACAGTGGAGACACGTAGCCACCCAGGAATCAGGCTGCAGGGTGTACTCTGCTGTGACACCGATGCAGGACAGCAGTGGTGAGCATTCCTGTGGGAGGTGTACCCACTAGGCGGAGGTGCACCACTTCTCCGCCTAGTGACTGAGCTTCGAGCACAGTGGAGACACGTAGCCACCCAGGAATCAGGCTGCAGGGTGTACTCTGCTGTGACACCGATGCAGGACAGCAGTGGTGAGCATTCCTGTGGGAGGTGTACCCACTAGGCGGAGGTGCACCACTTCTCCGCCTAGTGACTGAGCTTCGAGAGGAGTTGGGCAGACTGAGGAGCAACAGGGAGTGTGAGAGTGAGATTGATTACTGAGAAAACATCCTGCCTTCACTGGGACAGACCCAGCTAACCTGCATCTACCAAGACCAGTGCAGCTGTACAGACAGCTACAGTGGAGACACGTAGCCACCCAGGAATCAGGCTGCAGGGTGTACTCTGCTGTGACACCGATGCAGGACAGCAGTGGTGAGCATTCCTGTGGGAGGTGTACCCACTAGGCGGAGGTGCACCACTTCTCCGCCTAGTGACTGAGCTTCGAGAGGAGTTGGGCAGACTGAGGAGCAACAGGGAGTGTGAGAGTGAGATTGATTACTGAGAAAACATCCTGCCTTCACTGGGACAGACCCAGCTAACTATTGAACCGCAAGATAGTTTAGGCTCCCTGCCCCACCTTCACAGGAGTGGACATTATGACCAGAATGATGGGGGGCAATGGCAACAAGTTCTTGCCCAATGTAGTAGGTGTGCTGCCTCAGCAAGGCCCCCACCTTCCCAGGTGCTCTTAAGTAATAGATATGAGGCCGTGCAAGTTGAGTCAACTAATTACAAGAAAGAAGACTCATCAGGCATGGAAGCATTGATGAGGATTAGTCAAAACAAGCCCAACTTGAAAACCACATCAACAAAGAAAAAAACGTCAGGTCATTGTCATAGGTCACTCTTCTAAAGGGAACAGAAGGCCCAATATGCAGACCTGACCCACTGCACAGGGAAGTCTGTTGCCTGCCTGGGGTCCGAGGTAGAGGTGTGGTAAGGAAGCTTCCCACTCTTGTACAGCCTACAGATTATTATGCACTATTAACATTTCAGCTAGGTAGTGATGAAATTCTGCACACAAGAAGCCTGAGAACAATCAGAAAAGACATTTCAGGGCTCTCAGGCGACTAGTCAAGGGTTCAGGAGCGCAAGTGGCGTTCTCCTCAATCCCCTTAGTGGCAGGGAACGAGGAGGGAAGAAACAGAAAGACCCACCAGGTCAACACCTGGCTCCAAGCCTGGTGTCACCAGCAGGACTTTGGGTTCTTTGATCATGGGCTGACTGATACCACACCAGGTTTGCTGGTGTCTTGTGGGGTACACCCATCCAAAAATGGGAGGAGGATCCTTGCACAGGAGTTGTCAGGGCTCATTGATAGGGCTTTAAACTAGATTTGAGGGGGGAAAGGGACAGAGTCTGGCTTGTTGGGACTAAACCTAAGAGCTGCACACCAGTGCTGATCAGACAGTGTTCCAGTGGGCTACTTGGGTATGCTGTACTAGCGGAGATTGAGAGCAATGTGTTTGGTGATAGGATAGCCACAATGGTCACTGGCGTGCCAGGAATCGAGGCAGTGCCAGGGAAAGGTCAAGTGGGAGTTAGGCCTTCTCCCTCCAAGGAAAAGGCAAAGCGAGTGCTAGCCCCGTTGACGTGCTTCTACACCAGTGCACGCATTGCATGGGCAATGTTGGACAACAAACAGGAAGAGCTGGAAGCCATTATGCAAAAGGAAAACTATGATATAGTTGCCATCACGGAAATGTGGTGGGATGATACATACAACTGGAGCACTGCACTGGATAGCTGCGAGCTCTTCAGGAGAGATAGGCCAGGCAGGAGAGGAGGGGGAGTGGCTCTGTAGGGTTTTGGGTTAGGGAGGGTTTTGGTTGTCTGGAGATCAACAATGGTGATGAAAGAGTAGAATGCTTATGGACCAAAATTAGGGAGAAGACCAACCAGGCAGACATCACAGTGGGAGTCTGCTATAGACCACCCACCAAGGAAGAAGATGTAGACGAAATTTTCTACAAACGATTAGGAGACGTCTCACAATCACAGTCACTTGTTCTTTTGGGTGACTTCAATCTCCCAGGTACCTCCTGGAAATTCAACACTGCAGTGAGGAAACAGTCCAGGGGGTTCTTTGAGTGTGTGGAAGACAACTTCCTGACATAGCTGGTGAGGGAACCAACTAGGGAAGACTCCCTGCTGCATCTGTTGTTCACCAACAGAGGACTTGTGGGTGATATGAAGATTGAAGGCTGTCTTGGACATAGTGACCATGAGATAATAGAATTTTCAGTTCTAGAAGCAGTGGGGAGGGGGGTCAGCAGAGCTGCCACCTTGGATGTCGGAGGGCAGACTTCAACCTTTTTAGGAGGCTGGTTGGCAGGGTCCCTTGGGAGGCAGTCCTGAAGGGCAAAGGGGTCCAGGAAGCTTGGACAATTCTCAAGAGGGAAATCTTCAAAGCCTAGGAGCAGGCTGTCCCAGTGAGCCGCAAGGTGAGCCAGAAGGCCAGAAGATCAGCCTGGCTAAACAGAGAGCTCTGGCTAGAGCTCAAGAAGAAAAAGAAAGTCTATGACCTATGGAAGAAGGGGCAAGTCACTCATGAAAACTACGAAGATTCTGTGAAACTATGCAGGGAGAAGATTAGAAAGGCAAAAGCCCAGCTAGATCTTTATCTGGCCGCTAACATAAAAGACAATAAGGTATTTATAGAAACTTTTTTTAATAGCAAAAGTGGGGTTAAGGAGACTCTCCATCCCTTGCTAAATGCAATGGGAGAAATAGTGACTAAAGATGAAGAAAAGGCTGAGGTACTCAGTGCCTTGTTTGCGTCAGTATTTAATGGTCAGACCAACTCACTGGGTGCTTGGCCTTTAGAACCAGATGGCAGAGATGGAGAGCAGTATCAAGGTTCCATAATCCAAGAGGAAATGGTAAGTGAACTGCTGCACAGCTTAAATGTGCAGAAGTCTATGGACTGGATGAGATCCACCCAAGAGTTCTGAGAGAGCTGGCGGGAGTGATTGCCAAGCCCTTTCCATCATTTACTGACAGTCCTGGCTAACGGGAGGTACCAGCTGACTGGAGATTGGCAAATGTGACGCCGATCTACAAGAAAGGCTGGAAAGAGGACCCAGGGAACTACAGGCCTGTCAGTCTGACCTCACCAACCAAACAAAAAAAACCCAACCAAAAAAACAACCAAGCAAAAAACCAAAAAAAAAACCAACCAGCAGATCATCCTGAGTGTCATAATGCAGCATGCACAGGATAGTCAGGTGATCAGGCCCAGTCAACATGGATTTATAGAAGGCAGGTCCTGTTTGACCAACCTGATCTCTTTCTATGTCAAGGTGAGTCCTAGTCCATTTAGTGGACAAGGGAAGAGCTGTGGATGTTGTTTACCTGGACTTCAGTAAGGCCTTTGGCACCATTTTTCATAACATTCTCCTGCAGAAACTGGCTGCGTATGGCCTGGGCGGGTTGTATGCTTACTGGATCAAAAACTGGCTGGATGGCCGG
>NW_010394858.1:0-3357 GCF_000710305.1 Buceros rhinoceros silvestris
CTTCCCTTCTTTATCCCTTCTTCAGATATTACCAGTACATCTCCCTGAATCCTCATTAAAAGAGTAGTCTGTACAAACTTATCAAAGTTACTACATACTAACAAGGCATTCTCAGTACACGTATTTTTACCTCACTTGCAGCCTTTGGTGTGCTCTCAGACTAAACTATGCTGGTCAGAATTAGTAATCCCTGTAGGGTAGACATACAGTTATGTTATTTCATATAAAGTCCAGGTATTACCTTCGCTACTACAGTGATTTTAAGAATCTAACATGCTACTTACTACAAATACATATTAAAGTAATTAAAAGAGCAAAAGAAAGGAGGAAAAAAAATGGAGTAATTTGAAAGGTTAAAATTTCTCTGGTACTGAGCTGCTGAACTGCACCTAGGCCTGTGTTTTGATAGGCAAGTGCATCATACCTTCACTATCAGCTTATGCCTGGAACACAGGTGGACTTTCAAAGTCCTCCAGTGTGATCAATGTTGATGGAAAACAGTAGAAGTTGAAGATAAACTGGTTTAACCTAGAACAAAGATTTTTGATGAAACTGTGGATTGCGCTTAGGACTGTGGTGAAGCCAGAGAAGGGGATAATTTCTGAACTAGTTGACTAAAGTTGACAAGTCAGAAATTGAACCTACCTGAATTAAATGGTAAAAATATTCTATCTTATTTTTTGTCAATATTTACAAACATAATAATAATAATAAAAAAACAAATGAAACTTGAGGGCAGCGAGGAGAGTTAAATAGACTTTGGAAGATCAGTTTGAGCTGTTACTGAAAGAGGAAAGATTGGAACTCCATACCCTAGAGAACTTCCTGGTACTTTCCCCACTGCCTGTCCCTTTCTTTCTTCCATTGTTTTCATCCCTCCTATTTCCTTCTTGTGCACTCTTGTGCATGCCCATTTCTCTGCTTCTGTGTCTGAGCCAAATTTCCTTGATTGTGCAGCAAAATAAAAGAAGGTGATGCCAAAACAGCACTAATAGATGTCAGAATATGCACCAAGGCATCAAACCTGCTGTCCTGGTTTGAGATAGAACAGAACTAATTCCATTCACTAATTTTGCTTTCCAGCTCAGTCTCTGCTAAGTGACGGCACTTGCTGAAGGTAACAGCCTATTTTTGCAGACAGTGTCTGCTTCTAGAGGTGATAACACTTGATGTTTACGGTCACTGTCAGGGACTGGGGTGCAGAAAGGCTCTTGCTTGTACTCACTCCTGTGCAGATCAAGGTCTCTGCTAAATCCTGTGTGCCACGGTGGGGGTGCAGTGAGTGAGAGGCTGCACCTGTGGGGCGGAGCGGACAGGACAGGGGACCCTAAACTGACCAACCAGAGATTCCATCCCATAGATGTCATATTCGGTGTAAAGCTGAGGGATCACAAGGGTCAAGCTCTCTTCTTCAATGGCCGGTGTCCAAGGAGGACTTTGTCCATTCTGCCTTTCATCCCAATCCGTGCATTCCTGAATCCAGTTCTGGAATCCAGCTCCTTAATCCAGTTCCTCTCTGCTGCTTAGTCCAGTCTGGGACTTCCTCAGTGTCTGCCCACAGCATCAGTGGTGACGGTGACACAGTTGCCATCAGGGGGTTGGGTTCGGTATTGGTATTGTATATATTTGTGTATATTTCATTTTATTTTACTGTTTTCATTAAAGTCCTTTTAGTTTTCATTTCCAGTTCATAATTCTCTCTCCCTTACTCCCTTTCTCTTCCCTTTTGGGAAGGAGGAGGAGTTAATAGAGAGCATCTGTCATTCTTCCAGTGGCAGGCCCAACCCTAACACATGACACCTGCCAAGACTGACCAGGTGTTAGTATAGATTAGTTTCAAGATGTAGTTTTAGCTGAGACACACTGTGTGTGATTTCATGGATGATGGATCACATTTTATCCTGATATATATATAAAATAAGCATTTTCCCCTTTACTAATCCATTGTGTTTAAGTTGGCAGCAACGTGGCACAAATCATTTGAGATTCAATAAGATCACTGTTCCTTTCTTCTTTACTAAGAAAGATTACTCAATGTTCAGCAGTACTGAATATCCGCTCTCTAGCAACATAAATTTGATAGCTTCTATTCAATTTATTTTGTGTAAGTGCTGAATATCAAAATCAAATTGTCGTACAATAATTTTATTTTTTTCTCTATCTTATTTTAATTCTCTCTCTCTGTTGTATTCTAATTAATAAGATATCAAACTTTTGTTAAGGGTTACCTCTTCTGTTTGCCATGAAATTATGTATTACCTGGTCTTTGTTCTGGAACCTTATATGGCTGTTAAATGTAAGCTATCATTAAGAGAATTATGTATGTACTCAGAAAGATGTAAACATGTACAACTGTAACCTTTAAAAGATCCTTGTTTTCAGCAACTTAAAAGTACACGAGCAAGAGCACTTCTCAAGGCAGATATATGACATAGCCATCTTTTACATTTTCTTGGTTGGATAGCATAGATGGTGAATTTGGTTTTGAACAATTAATATTTAATATAAAGCCCAGCTTAATATAGCATCTCCTTTTCTGATGCTTTAATTCTTTGGTGTTTGTGTACAAATATTTTAAAGCTTTGTTTCTCAAAAACAGACCTTTTTTTCCCTTTTTTTAGTTAATTACGATCTCTACATCTGTGCACCTTTCAGTTATAAGGCAGTCTGAGGAAGTATAACTTTGTATCCTTCCTAGGTTATGGCATCCTCCAAAAGTTGACTATTCTATTAGCACACACCTACTCTCTTTTCCACACTTTGCTTTTTAGTCAATTCTTATCCAAATAGCACATTTTCAGTGATTTTTGTACTTCCTTGTTAATTAGTTCCTGAGCAATCACCGATGATGTTCCAGTTTTCTGAGATACTTGGTTGGAGTTACGTATGCCATTTAAAGCACCTGTCCTAGATTCTAGGCTTTTCTGGTATTCCTTGTGATTGAAGTATTGAATATAAATATGAAGGAGGAAGAAAAAAAAAGCAGCCTGTTCCATATTGTAGCTTTTTTAAAGTCATTTTTAAGACATTTTTCCATTTCTGCTACCCAAGGGAATATATGAAATTTGGAGCTTACTCTGGAAGGTGAGTGGCCTGAGGCTGCTCCAAGAAATAAGGGGAATGAGCCCAGCACTGTGGCTGCCTGTGTGGCAAACCTACTCACAGCTGTTCTCACATTCAGAAGGTCCCTGTGCTTTTGGCCACAGCTGGAGTTCAGGGGAGTTTTCAGACCACAGCAAATAGCTTAGGTAAGGTAACTTTCCCTGTAAGCCTCTAGGCAGTGAATGTATCTCCTGGAAGACTGGTGTCTTTTTCACAGGGGAAAAAAAAAAAATAGAACACACACCACCACCTCCC
>NW_010394858.1:3385-8791 GCF_000710305.1 Buceros rhinoceros silvestris
CCTCCCCACCCACCCCCCCGCCCCCTGAGTGTTCTTTTGAATTATTTTCATAATTTGTTTCCATTTATTGTGTTGCAGTTTTGTTTAATGTTGAAATTGGCTTATATGTAATCAGAACTTCAATCTAAGGTTACCACCACCAGAAGCAGTCCTCACCACATCGTTAACACCCATTTTGCCTCTTGCCTAAACCCTTGCTACGTCACTGGATTGTTGCTGCCCATTTTGTTCCATGGTATATCTATGTCTGAGAATGAGTGCTTGAAGTTGCCAGTAACAGTGTAGTAGAGAGGACTGCCAGATACAGTTTCAATCCATTTGGGTGTTATTTTTCAGAGGGTTTTGCTAAATGGTTTTAAGGAATTCTTCAGAAAAAAATGGAGGTGTAAGCAAATATGAGCTTGCCTGGCACAGGTGCTCATTTTTGTCTGTTCAGATAGAGTCTTTTGACAGTTCTCTAGATGCTGCTTGTGTATTGTCAGCAGGAGCACTGAAGGGACTAGCTGGATCAGTAAAACTATTAACTCAGTCTATATTTGACTGGGATTTTTGCAGACCTTTAAAACCTTTACAACATTATGCCATCTATTACGTCCACTCACTGAAATCTACTCTAATTGATGAAAGGGACAGTAAACTTCTCAGGAATAGATTTTGGCATGCACACTTTACTTACTGTAAATCTCCATAGACCAGTGATGGAGAGAAGCAGATCTATTGCTCATTAACATGGTAGAGAATGAATCAACGCTTTGTTAAGTCTCAGACGATATGGATAGATTAGTAAGAAGGAGCGCATTTAAAGGAAGAGGGGAGGCATGAAGATGTATGTGGGTTTGAATAGCTTGATTTTCTTTTTGCTTTTCCAGTTGCTTCATTTTCCAGGTGATGCTGTCTGCTTCAGAGAGAGACTAAGCAATTCCCACATACAAGCACAACTGAATAAACTAAAAGTCGTATTCATCAGCCATTGTTTGGCTTTTCTTGAAGTTATTGTATACCCAGGCTTAATTGAAGAGCGTAATGCATTTCAAAATAATTTTTTTCTTTTCTCACAAATTTAGGCAATCATAGCAATTTCTGAAAATTTTCCAGTTGTGCAGTGTGTTAGCAAAGGCTGTATTTGAGCTTAATGTCAGAAGTCTAGTTGAAGGAAAACACTGAAATGGTAAATAACAGAAGAAAAGACAAATATCAGATGGAAAGGGTGTGTCAGAAGGGTATGAATTGGCTAGATCTAGACCTTACAGTTTTGAAAAGCATATTGAATTTTACAAATGTTTCTCTCATGCATTTTTAATGAGCACAAATAATCAGAATGATTTTTCAATCACGGTGGAAGGTTATGTCAACAGCATGCTGTATTTCAATAGTTGTATTTGATTTAAAAAAACCCACACACAAAAACAACAACAAAAAACGAACAAAACAACAACAACAAAAACTGACAAGTGAATGCAAGAAATGCCCTGTAGCATGGGCTGCAAAGAGGCAGACTCAGTCTTGCCCAGTGAAAACTATAGACTGAAAATGTAACCTTCCCACCCCCAGTTCAGCTTTGCCATTCTTTTAGGAAGCCCAGAGAAAGAGACATATCTTTTCAGAATGGAAAATATTTGCATTGTAAAGATTTCAGCATTTTTGTTAAACCATTAGAATAATCTCTCTCTCTTATTTTAATCTTCTCATTCTCTTTTTATACTACTCATTTTGTAGTTTCATGCAGTTTTAATTTGGGGGAGAGATAGTAGAAAAGCTATGTCTTAAGGTTTGGAGGGTTTTTTTTTCTTCTTTATGTTTGCAGGGTTGTTTCTTTACTTCCTAAGAGGTGGTGGTGAGGGTTTCTTTTTATTTGATTACCAGTGGGGGAAGCAGCATCTGAAAAGTCAGAATAATATTCGTTTCCTATGTGATCATCTCTTCCTGCTGTTTATGCTTCACCTGGATAGCTAATCCTTTTAGCATTGCAGAAGATTATGAAGCTACAGACAAGAGATTACAGCTCCAGGTGAGGGATAAGCAGTTGATCAAATGAATGAAGGAAAAAAAGAGATTGTTTCAATGCAAATATCTCCCTCTAATTAGGGCTAGGGAGAAGAACTGAGAGGAAATATAATTAGGATTCTCTGTCTCTCCCTAGGATTTTTTTTTCCCAAGGAGAATTCATTGAAGTTTTAATAAAGTATTAAAACCACTTTTAAAATACAGTTCTTCAGGAGCCTGATACACCTGTACAGTTAGTGCCACGCTCTTATGCCAGCTTTGTGGATGTTTTCCCTCTTGTTTGTCATTTATATGTTTGTTTTAATCTTCTTTTGTGTCAGAATTTCACAGGGTCAAGAGCTAAGGATCAGAAGAAAGGATCTGTCAGGCATGTATGGTCAATGTTGCTTGTGGCTTTGCCTGCAGAAATAGACGTTACCAGTTCATTTTGCAGTTAGCATCACATATAATTCTGAGTGATATTTAACCCTGTAGATACTAAGTGAGGTAACAATGCAGCAAAAGCCTCACTGCAGTGTTACCCTTCTCAGAGATGAAAACACTGGGGTACACCATAGCAGCCAGGGCAGTCCTGTCCTCAGTAGGTTTCCCACTTTATTCTTAGTGTGGTCTGTGCTCTGACCTGTCCACGAAAAAGCTTTCATGTCTTGTGTAAAACAAAGAGCCAAGATACTAATTAGCTAAATGATATTAGAGCTACTCCTTTTCCATGCATCCACTGAGAACAGAGGCAGTTATCTACTGGTCTTCCCTGGGACTTGTGGGTGCTACTGTAATACAAATATTTGCATTTTTTCTGTAGCATGAGGTCATTTGTCTTCCCTTCCTATTCTCTTTGCAGAAAGTTGTGGCCACAGTTGGAAATTACTGTTAATCCAGTTTGCAAATAGAAGCAAACTAGAAAATGCATGCTTGATTTTATATTAACATGAGTTGCTGTCTGGTCTTCTACAAAGCAGTCACCTGCCATTTTATTCTTTTAGGGCAGTTTTTGTTTCTTCTACTTGTCAGCACACTGTAGCAGAAATGGAAAAAGTTCTCATCTCCACACTGATGCAAATGCCAGGCAAAGAGTGACATGGCTTGTGCAGTCTCCTGCCATTTAAGTGGCACAGCTGAGAAGAAAATCCAGTTATCTTGTTCTGACCACATGCCCTAAACCCTGGCCCATGCTGTTTTCACTGGTACCAGAAGACCATATCTCTTGTAAAGAAAAAACAAAAACAACAAACCCTGGCTCAAAGACAATAGGACGGGGTAAGTAAATAGAGAAAAAAACAATTTATTGTGTGAGCTGTGCTGTAGACTCCGTAAACCTCATAAATTGTTTCTCTATGTGCAAGACTCAATTAAATGCAGGTAATTAAAAGCTCTTTCACAAAACTGACAAAGAAAACTTCTCTACCTGTGGAGACATTCCTTCTCAAAAGGAATTGAATGTGCTTGGGATTAAAAAAGAGACTTGCTAAGCATTTTCATAATAGGTTTTAAGAAGGGTACGCTGTTGATTTACTTGTGACAGGCATGCTGCTTTACAATCCTGTCCTCCTATTCAAGCTAACAATAAAATTCTGTCATGTTCTGCAGAAAAAAAAGCAGAGAACAGAGAAAAGGGATGCAAAATATTGTTTGCCTTTATGGATGATTTAAAGTTTTGGGCCTAGCTGGGCTGTTTGTAAAAGTGTGAATTCCACATACAGGAATACACTACACAATAGCAGAGAAAAATTATAATTCATGATTTAGTTAGGTGGTCTGTACATGCTAATATATTAATCCTTGGAAAAAATATGTGGATGCTAATGCTTAAATCAGTATTTCAATCTAAGAGTTGCTCTGTTAATAATCAAATTAATTAACAAATGTGTCTGCAGTATATATCTAACTGACTGTTGCACAATACTAGTCTTTTCCAGCTTTTGAAGTCAGCCAGTATTTATAGCAAAAAAAGTGCTGTTAGGGACTTTTAAGTTGTAATTAATAAGTATTATGTCTCATCATTTAAAAGATTTGTCCCAACAATATGTTGCTTCAGTTTATTGCTTGTGAATCTTGCAGTAATTGAAAGTAAAACGGTGGAAAGTAAATTAAATTCAGCATCACAGAGATATTAGTGGGGAACAGATATGTCTTGTATGGTTAACAACAAAGAAGTCAAGTGTTTGTTTAAAAGTAAGAGCTATGCTTCTACTGATATATGTGAAAGACTTAAAATACAGAGTTTTAATCAAAATTTCATCCATCAAATTTATGAAAGATTGCAGGTTACAAGAATAGCTTGTAGGTTTTAGATAGCGCTAGTACATAAACAGCAGCTATCAAGATGCTTTACAGGTGGGAAAGCAAGGAGCGAAGCAAAGTGACTTTTTCAAGGTCACAGCTGATGGCAGTGTTGATGACGAAATCCAGGCCCTTTTTTGAACAAAAAGGCAGCTGTACTTTTATCTCTCTAGTCCACTGATGCTGACTTCTGGTACCTCTCTGTCCCTCCTGTGTTAAGCAGATGTGAGCCCATGAAGTGATGTTTCTCATCACTTCAGTGGGTGTGGTAGCACAGCTGGTCACAACCTCTGATAGTTTCTCCACCAGCTGAGACTGGTTTGAGCTGGGATAGAGTTAATTTTCTTCACAGTAGCTGGTATGGGGCTGTGTTTTGGATTTGAGCTGAAAATAGTGTTGGTAGCACAGGGATGTTTTTGTTAACTGCTGAGCAGTGCTTGCATAGGGTCAAGGCCTTTTCTGCTTCTGACCCCACCCCGCCAGTGAGTGGGCTGGGAGAGCACAAGAAGTTGGGAGGGGACACAGCTGGGACAGCTGACCCCAACTGACCAAGGGGATATTCCACACCATATGATGTCATGCTCAGCATATAAAGCTGGGGGAAGAAAGGGAAGTGGGAGAGTTACGGTGTTTCGTCTTCCTAAGTCACTGTTATTCATGATGGAGCCCTGCTTTCCTGGAAAGGCTGAACCCTTCCATCAGCTGACAGGAAATAGTGCATGAATTCCTTCTTTTGCTTTGCTTGTGTGCGTGCTTGCATAGGGTCAAGGCCTTTTCTGCTTCTGACCCCACCCCGCCAGTGAGTGGGCTGGGAGAGCACAAGAAGTTGGGAGGGGACACAGCTGGGACAGCTGACCCCAACTGACCAAGGGGATATTCCACACCATATGATGTCATGCTCAGCATATAAAGCTGGGGGAAGAAAGGGAAGTGGGAGAGTTACGGTGTTTCGTCTTCCTAAGTCACTGTTATTCATGATGGAGCCCTGCTTTCCTGGAAAGGCTGAACCCTTCCATCAGCTGACAGGAAATAGTGCATGAATTCCTTCTTTTGCTTTGCTTGTGTGCGCAGTTTTGCTTTACCTTTTAAACTGCCTTTATCTCAACCCATGAGTTTCTCACT
>NW_010394858.1:8895-15854 GCF_000710305.1 Buceros rhinoceros silvestris
TCTTTCCCCCATCCCACTGGTCCCAAAGGTGTGCATTAAATGAGGGAAATTTTTCCTGCCGTTAGGTAGAAGCCCAGGCTGTGGGCTCTCCTGATGGCCTTCCTCCACGCCTAGGTGATCCTGACCCCTCCAACAAACTACAGCTGCAAAGCCTCACTGTTCATCTGTACATTCCTTCCTGTTAGATTATTGTAAGTTGTCTTTATGCTGTTACTGTTGGGGGAAAACGGTCACCTCTCAGAAGATGGAAAGCATTTTACTCTGTCCATGTGGTAGTTTCTTCTGGTGAGATGGTATTTCCTCCAGAAGACTGAACAGTTCATCTGAGAATTTCACGTTTCACTTTTGTCCTTTTAAGCCTTACGTTATGTGAGTACTGATAGTCCTACATACTAATTGTTCTTTACAAGTTTCCTAATGGTGATGTCATTGTCATGTACCACTGAAGTTATCGGTCCCCTAGGCAGAGACAAAAAAAGACCCAACAGTAAAGCTCTTAGAGAGAATTTTCATGGTTCACCTTACACCAGGCTTTTGGAGGCCTTGCTCATCAAGTGTGGTTGAGCTACCAACGGAGACATTTTTATCTCCCTCAATATTTTGTGTCTTAATATGTTTATATGTTTTTCAATATTTAATTTCTCTAGTCTCAGGGAAGTACTAGTGAGGCTACAGGGACCTTTGGCATGGGGCCTGAGAACACAACATCCAGTCCATTCATTGGGGTTTTTTTTATTATTTTGACCACTTTAGAGCGTCACCTATGGAGTCCACCATCTTCTAGCAAACAATTGATTCTAGAAACATTTGTTGATAAACCCTCTACATATTCCTTTTCACTCTTCCCCCTGCATTTCAGCATGGGCATGGGTAGCTTGCCTAAGATGGGTGAGAAAGTTGCTGCCCTTGGCTGCAGAGTATAAATAACTTCAGTGTAAATCAGCAACTACTTCCATTTATGCTGCAGTTCTGCATTGTAAACTATGGTGGCTTAAGATCTGCATGATGATCAGATAAAGCATCTTTGCTGCCATACAAGGGCAAAAATGTGAACTGTCCAAAAGTAAAGTGTCGTTCTCGTAATTAAACCCCCTTGTGTTATGGTTGTTTACTGAAGGAGTCTACATTACTTTCTTTTCCTTCAGTGCCACATTCATTACAGATTTGCTGAGGTTGTTTCAGAAGCAACATCTGAGATTACTATGATTTCTGGATTGGTAGGACACGAGCAGAATATAGCATGAGTTTTCTGTCCAGCAACACTTAATATCTGGAGGAATAATGTTATTTGCTGTTGCTGGCTGTCATGCTGTATATGTCTGGCACCTTAGAGCAGTTGGTTTGGATTAGAGATGGCACTGAGCACACAAAGTGCCTTGTCATATAGCAAGAGAGTGCTTCACAACAGCCCTTTGAACCAGTTAATTTGTTCTAGCTACTGGTTGTGAGTAGTATGACTTTATCTGGTACATGCAGGCTTTAAAAAGAAAATAAACAACAAAACCTCCTATTTATGCTCAAGGTCATGCAGGTTTGGTCTGTGGGCCAGTTTTTCAATGTCCAAATTATATTATGAACATTTGTTTATCCATGCAGTTACCTGTTCACCTGTGTGGTCACTCCAGTAACCAGAAATCACGGTCACTCTCTGTGAAACCTAGACAGGCAGCTGCACAGTTATATGATTCTCCTGCAACGTGCTTTGTTTTTGTTTTGTTTTTCCAAGTGGCCTGCTGCACACCGAATAGCTTAAGCTTCCATTATCTTTGAATAGCAGCAGTTACTTACATAAATGGAATCATTGTATATGCCTTATTGGCAGCATAGTGGGTAGAAAATCTAATGGCCTGGTTTGCCAGAGCAGTTTGATGTTCCATTTTAACATCATGGGGCCTGTATCATCCATGAGCTTTTACTAGTTATTACTAGCAGTATTTACTCTGGATATTAAATATCTCAGTTTTACTTAGGAAAAATAAGATAAAGCCAAAAGGAATATTTGAATGTTCTGATTTTTTTTTTTTTTTATTTACAAAACGAAGAAACAAACTGATAGCTGAGTTTTGCACTTTGCAAATTGTGGTTAATTAGTAAAATCCCCTTAGCTGTTTGTTTGAGCTGATGGCAAAAAAAAAAGTCGTGATGGATTGTTAAAGGGTAAGAAGTGTGATTTGTTCCTACAGAAGAGACAAAAATCACCTGTTTATTGTGCATTTAATTTTTCTTCTCAGATAAATACCTGAGGTCACCCCCATAATTATCCGTTTTCCCCATATATATATATATGAACATTTTTAGAGTAGGCGGAAGCTTTTGTCTGCTTAAGAAAAGTAATATGGAGATATAGACATGTCTTTTTGGTCTGTATTACCAAACCAACTCAGGTTTAAGAGTTTTCTTACGTGGACTTTACCTTTTATCTGTGAACAAATAATAATGAAGTAGAAAACTGTACATGAACCATGGATGACATTCCTTTTGCAGAAGAAAATTCCCACATTTTTAATCTCCTCTGTGTGCCCTATTTTCCTGAAGGTGTCTGCATGAATCTGTAACCTCTCCCTCGTGATTCTCTTTGCTACAGGTGTGTTCAGTTATCCAGTCCTTCCCTGCCCTGCTTACAAGGGGTAACGGGCACTAAGTGGATATTCTCCAGACTCTTAGGGGAGAAAAAAAATAAAGACATTATGGATAATGTATGTCCTCAGGAATTTTTCCCATATAAATATATACATTTTAAAACACTTCGTAGTGACATCTTTTGAAATACTCATATTGCGCTGATGCATTACGGCTGTATTTAAGGCTGTGTTTCATTAACCAGTCTCACCTCAATTGCCCACAGCTTCCTCAGCCAGATCCCTTTCCCTCAGCCCTGTTCCATAATTGGCATCAGATCAGAAATTATGTTTCTGAGAGCAAAGAAAATTGGGTCATCTTGGGATTTCTCCAGATGTTTTGAGTCAGGCAAGCTGTCAATACATCCTTTAATGGGTGATGTAATGTTTTTGATTTTTAGATCTTAACAAAAAGCAAGACAGGTGTGAATCCATTACATTTTGTAGGCCTAAGTTCTGAATACATTTTACTTTTACTTGTTTTCTTTGTTAATTAATGCAAATCTGCTGCCATTTTTCATATTGTGAAATATATCTGAAAATGGGCTAGAGAGGTATTTCTCTTACCAGATTGTTAGAACTCTAGTCTCATCTAGACCTCTACTTCCAATGGAGATCAATCACACCCCGAATAAACCTGCAATTCTGTGCTGACTATGATAAAAGTCCAGTTGACTACCTCTCACATATCCATCTATATTACAGATGTCTGTAGGCGGTCAGATGACTCTTAGTCTGACTTCAGGGAAGTGAAGTGCCGAAACTTCCTTTGCCTCTCTTTGTCAGTGTGCATAAAAAGAAATCTTTGTATTTTAACTCATATTTAGAAGACATGTCAGGGAACACTGATGTTATGTATATACATGCATGTATACATATACATATATGTATTATCTGTATGTGTGTATATATATATATTTATAAATACGAGAAGTATGGGTCCTGATTGCTTTTAAGCAAAAAATTGGTCCAGGAATAATTTTTTTGGTTACTTTAAAAATGACTGTGCATTTCTTTCACAGTAACTATATTTAGAGTCAACAATTCACATTCTAATGTTTCAGTTGACCTCAGCCTCCAAGATATTGATCAGCAATTGTGCCTTATGAACCCAGATTTTCAGAAATCAGCCATGAAAGAATCAAGAAATTAAGTAAGTGTACCTGATTTTACCTTTGATTAGATAATTTGCTTGGATGTAGGCACAGGAAAGAAGCTCCTCGTAATAACCTAGAAGTAGCAGATAATCAAGTACTTTTGATAAAGTCCCTCAGCACTATTCCTTTAAGCACCCTCCAGCAGACTGAGAAGTTGATCAGCCAACCTTGCACCAACCAACCAGCTGATCAGCCAACCTATCAGCTAATCTTGCACTCTCAAAATGAATGAGCTGACCAGGAACAATGTTGTAAACTTACTGTTATTTGAGATTCTTGCTGTGTGTGGTGTCTTATTCCAGTTTTACAGTTTTATGTTAGTATTGGAGAATCTGGTTTTAGTTTTGCTTGGTTTTGGGGGGTTTTTTGTTTGGTTGGGTTTTTTTCAAGTCTGTAGTCTTTGATTTTAAAGGGGAAAAATTTAAAAATATGGCTTTTTTTCAGTTTCCAAAATATTTTTAAAGCTTATTATATCAAGCCAAGCTCTCAAATTTTTGGATGACTTGGAATTGTCAGTACTAGAGGAAATCGGTGGCTCTGTTTTTATTCTCCCCAAAATTTGAAGATTCCTTGTTTCATCGTCCAATAAATGGGTTTGTTTCCTGCCTAAACTGCTCTAAAATTAGAGGATGGAAAGATTGAAATACAGCAATTAGAGTTTTGCAATTGTCCTCGACCTTTTCTGCACAGCCAGAACAAGTGTTCTTTAACCTTTTTTGATAGAAGAGGTTGCTGCCATTTCGCATACCCCAGAGTTTGTGTTACAGGTTATCAGGAGTTACAAAGCTCCTCTAGCTCTGATGATACTTTAGGACATAAATTATAAAACACAAAAGCATGTAAAATGGGGCAAAGTATGAGACTGCAGACCACAGAATAACTCTTAGTACTGAAAGGCTAGTGAATCCATACCTGTGTTTTTTTAGAGGACTAATCAAGGTAGCTGGAGTTGTGGGGGTTTTTAATGAGCGTAGCCAAGATTGCTATCTTTACAAGAAAGTATTTAATTCTCTAGGCATGATTTAGCTTCCTTTGTGTGATAAATATGGCTAGAGGAAGAGGAGAAGGAAGTACTGAGAGGGTTCCCCACACCTAGTACATACCCCTTGCATTACAATGTGAAGGTCAAAGTTGTAATTGATCCTCTGCCTAAGGTAGGCAGACCCTTGCCTGTCCTTTCCCATGAAAATAACCTAATTGTACATCTGGAGGTTAGATGGGCCAGTCTTTGAAAAGAGAGTGAAGGATTATGTCCACAGTCCCATGATAAGAGCATTCCCCCAGCAATGGGAGGACTGAAGATTGATCCCTACCTCCTGAATCAAGCCCAAAGCCCAGTGCAATCCTAATTACCGCAGTGTTATGACACATTTATCACTACTCTTCTCTATCCACTGTCTCGGTTTAGTGTTTCACAAGACGAGAAGCAAGCTGAGAATGCCAGTCCTGTCACTAATCCTGGTCTAGAGGGGCACGAAGGTGGGTGTGGTGATGCTTATTTATTTCACCCATGAATGAAATTCACGGCTCCTAGGGTGTTAGGAAAAGAGTGGCATAAGTTCCACTTCTATTTCTGAGGGGGAAAGTATAAGTTGCCTGTGTGTGCTATAAAGGTTCCCAAGTCCTGCAGGGCTATGGATCCTAACTTTACAAAAACAACTAACACAGATTGCATAGAGACACCAGAAAAAGCTGAGATTTTAGGCACTTCTCTCTTCCCCATTTCCTTCTAGCAAGTTTAGATGATCTCTGAATAACATGGAAACCAAGTGCTTCAAATAGGGTGTAAATTTTGTGGAGGTATGTGGGTGTCAAAAAGCCAACCATCACCATGTTTTACTCCTGTCTAGTTTTGGACTGCAGTGACAATGCTGGCATTTTCAGCTTGCTTTTTGTCTTGTGAATTATTTTAGTAGAGCCACTGGATAAGAATGAGTAATTACGGAGGTGTCATAACAGCACCATAATTAGGATTGCATTGAGCTTTGCAGTTAAATTTTATGCCTAATGCTCCCCTGCTGTCCCCCATCAGTGCGCCACATTTGAAGTAGAGCTACAATTAAACCATCATAAAACAGAGTACACAACTAGACAAAATGATTAAAAGGAACCTGAATCCATGTGTTGTTAGAGAGGAATGACATTCTTATGACATTGGTTGTTCTTGCTATAGGTTGTAGAATTCCGAGCACTTAAATTTGGTAATTTCCCCCTCTGCCCCTCTATTAATATTATACTATGTGTCACCTTGGGCCCTATTATTTGTCTGCTTGCAACATAGCCTCATCCAATATGACACAAAAGAACTATAAATAATCTTGGCTCTCTTTATGCTTGAATAGTTCAACATGCCCGAGATGCCTAGGCACAGTTTGTGAACACAGCTATATAATAATCCATGGAATATAAAGCCAGTTCTCATTTTGTAATATACATTGGGTTTTGTTTTCTTTAGCTTGGAAATTCACATCAGTGCTACTTTTCAAGGAAGCAGGCGGAGCATGAATGAAAAAGTCTCACTGTGCTGTTGAAGCCCAAAACACCTGCAGAAATATGCTGGAGTTTGCAATAACCCCAGGGTATTTTTGCCTTGCTCTTCTTTTATATAGCATTTTGTTTGTTTGCTTTTTCCTATGGTATTCTGAATAAGGCATGCAGCAGTATTCACCTGCTAGAATAAGACAAGTGAGCATATATGGCTTGATTTGATGGGTTGAAATGTTCTAATTAAATCAATCATAACAAACTAACGATTCATTTTCTGTGTTAGGTTTTCAGATCTGCTCATCTCACATCTACATTCCTGAACAAAGTGCACAGGCTTGCAGACATACTCCAGAGCCATTATTATTAGGTAGCTTTGTGTGGATCAGGATCTATAATCCAGGTCAACATTTGGGAAGTGGAAAGGATTTCTCTGTTGTCTTTTTCCAAGCATTTAGGACTTTGCAGGAAGAAGAGGAAGGGAGGAGAGTGTAAGCTGAGAGCAGGGAGTACAAGAGGTGACTGGGAAGGCACCTTAAGTCAAGTGGAGGTGAGTGTGTGTATTCAGGGAAGGTAAGTTGTGTAGTGATGATCTGGGAACAGTCGGTACATGGTTGCGCGCAACCCTTGGTCCGCTTGCACTGATGGGGGCTTGGAAGCAGAGCAGGCGTGAGGGAACCAGCCCAGACCTTGCACTGTT
>NW_010394858.1:16172-22551 GCF_000710305.1 Buceros rhinoceros silvestris
TCAGCAGGACATCTGAGTGGGTATAGGGTGACTCCTTGTCCTAGAGAGCCTGTATGAGCATTAATTTTCTGTGACCCAGGAAGCCCCAAATAGCCATAATCTTGGGTAAGAGGGAGATGAACAATGCAGTAATCACATTGTTTGGGTCCAGTTTTCATGTGCTGAACTGTCACAGAAAAGTCTCATTTCATATGTGGGTGCATATATGTATGTATATTTGGAGATATTGTATGATTCTGTGATTATGACCTTGTTTGCTGGCAGTGACAGTCAGCATCTCTTTGACTTGCCCTTTTCCAGACAGATTGCCTTACTGCTAGGATCTAATTCTGCAAAGTGTGTAGTATTGAAAGACAGGTTCTAGCCAAATGCATTACAGAGCAACACGTAGCAGTAACAGGGAGCCTGTGTTATACAGGAATTTGTATTTGCTGATCTAATGATACTGACATTTGGGGGTCTACTACAAATTAAAGCAGCATTCTGGTGTAACTCTAAGCAAGTATCTGTTTTGTTTGCTAGATTTTCTGCTTGTAAAACCATTCAGAGAATCCCCACTGGATAAACTGTTCAAACTTTGTGAAGTTCTTATTTATAAACACTTTATTGACTTCGAGAGGAAGATAGGTTGCTATAATTTTTGCAGGCACGTATCCCATTCCAGAAAATATTTTATTGCTTGAAAATACTGATACTTGAATTTTCCCTAGAGCCTGCAAAGCTGTTCAGACAGAGAAATATATTTTATTCTAGGAACTTTTGTAATAAATGTGATGTTATTTATTCTATTTTTGCTACACTTTGAATTATGAAAGCATGAATATCTTTTAATAACTCATTAAACTGACAGTCATTACGGTAGATTAATTCAAAAACATTGGTGAAAACGCTGTAAACTGTGCTGAAGCCAAAATGTGTATAATCATAAAAGTTTACTAAAGTATGCCACCTAGAGGACTTTGACAGCAGAAATAACACAAGGTCTTCAGAGAAATGTCACAACAGTATCTCTGTAAATAGGTGTCTGTCTTAACCGCACATAATCATAATTAAAAGTCAACTTTATGCATAAAGCTATGGGCATGAGTGCCTGCTTTGACTGGTGACAGAGAATAAGCTGAGGTTAGTTTCATTGTTTTTTCCTATCTGAAAAAGCAATTTAACACGGCCTTGCATTTCACAGGTTAGAAATTTTTACTTGCGTGTATATAGCAAGACTTTCAGTTTCCATTCACTTCTTTTTGATGTAGAACATAAAGAAGACTTTGCAAATGATCCTGCATAATAAACATTCCCATCATCTTTACAGTAAAGAAAAACAAATGAATCCAAGCTGTAGGTAAACGTCCCCTTGTGCATGTAGACCATAGAAACCGAGTGCATGAAAGTGAGACTGAGTGAGACATGAGAAATGAGTGCACAGCAATGATTTTAGTTCCTAGGGCCTGCCTTTATCTAAACAGGGAATGAAACAAAGCTTTATAATTCTGAGAACAAAGAAACTTTGCTTGAACATAAAAACCCTAATAAATAAAATGGAGTAGCAGTAATAGTGTTCGTAAGGTTCATTCTGTCAAAAGGAATTCTGTAACAATCTTACAAGATAATAAAAATATCTTCTCACATCCACTTTTTTCCTGCACCAAAAGAATCTGTAATCCTTAGCTTGCTTTTTCATCGGTTAAACATGTGGCGTTCCTGTCAAGGTGACAATGCAATGGGCATTTTATTTATGTGGCAGGACTGTAGTCATATTGCTTTAAAACCTGGGAGAATAGGCTTTAGAATGCATTTTGCATGATTGAATACAGCAGGAGCACCAAGTAAGCATTAAATTTTGAATTTGAATTGAGTAATGCTTGCAATCCATTGCTTATTTAATAGAAAGATGGATTCTGAACCTTTGGGTATGATGAAGAAAAATAATATTGTAGTATGTATCCTACTCTATCTTCCATAAGAGGCTGCTGGCATACCTTTTAGATTGCAGTTTTCTCATCTCAATTGCCTAGGCAAAACAGACTTTATACCCTGTAGCTCCTGTTGGTGCAGTTCTGAGAGCAAGAGGAGGAGAAAGAACAGAAAGTGGAAGCAGGTGACCTCTGGTGTTGTTTTGAGTGGGTTGAGGATTTAAAATGGCACAAAACTGTGTGTCTCTGAGTTTCCTTTGTTCATTTAAAAGTCAGGAAAGTACATGTTTGTTCCATTTACATCTTTATTTTCAGAGTAGAACGGAAGCAAGAAGTCCCAGGAGGAACCTCCACATTCGAATGCAGAGAGCTTATACAGGGACACGTAGAGATCCATCTCAGGCAGTTCTGAGATGAGGTTCTACCTGAGATTCAAGTTCTAGATGTGACTAATTACTTGAACTGCTTTTCCCTCTTCCTGAAGAAACACGTGGAGGAAAGATTGCTAGTGAAAATATTTTATTTTCTTTCTCACTTTGGACTTCACTATAAATCATGTAGTTGAGTACACACATTATTGATAGAAGACTAAATATTCCATTCTGATAATATGTGTAGAGCGTAGCCTATGATGGCAATCCTAGCTGAGATAAATCTTCCTAAAGGAAGATTTCTCAGTGTGTCTGAGAATAAAAAAACTTTTTTTTTTTTCTTTTTAAAGTCTTTTGCACTTTCTGGAGAATTAGAGATAGACAACGGGGAAGCAGTTATGGCAGTTATTTTAAGTCTAGATTTCCCTCTGGAGAAAAATCAGTCAGAGTGACGCTAAGGAATAAAGCAGAGAGAAGCTCAAGTCTCCATCTGACTGAGAGTGGAACTTATATTTGGTCCTTCCTAACTGAAGAAGGAAGGTGGTCTTCCTTATTTGTATTGTAATGAAGCATGAGGTTAGATGAAATTAGATATGTATACAAGCTTCCTTTTTTATGACTGATCTTGCTTCATTTGTTACTTCAGCAGACCAGTGTTACAAAAGCTGCTGGCCACGGCTTCCCAAAATCAGCTGGTACAGAGGTAATTTCAGAGAGGCAGGGTGCGGTGTTCAGCCTCTGGTGGAACTGCGCTTCTGAATGTGCCCTTAAAGAGCCTGGGAAGGAGCAGAGCTGCAATCAGCTCAGCAACCTTGATAGCCATATTAACAAGTAATTAAAACTTGATTCTGTCCTCTGTCTTCCTCTGCACTGTTCCTCACCTACCTTTAAAAATAACCTAAAAAATCGGTTATGGATATTAACCTTCCTGTTGCTACGGAGAAATCCAACATGCAGTGGTGGATTAATAATTAAAATCGGGGAACTAAGAGCACAAATACTTGAGGGAGTCAGCAGCAATAATGTTATTTAAACAGCTAGTTTAAGAGTCAGAATTTCTGAAATAATTTAAATGTTAACTTTTAAGATGACCTATAAAAGATCAAACAACATATAAATCATCAGCAACTACACCAACTTCTTGCATAATTGGAAGTTTATAATCAGCCTGTTTCTGTCTCTCTGTGTTTGGAGAAGCAGCAAATCCTCATAAGCTCAGAAAGATTCTTAAAGGTGAAGTACACAAATAAATGAGATAGAATGGAGCACCTCAGGTAAAATATACATTGCAGGCAGAGAAGAGGTGAGGAAAAGAAGGTAAGTGATTAGGTACTGATCTCTGTACAGCCACGATTAGGTTTTTACCTATAGTCAGGCCTGCCTGGTTACGAAGCTATCCTGAACGTCTCTGTTGTATTATAGGCACTGGTATACTTGAATGAAAGCCATTTAGGTTGTGTAAGTACTTCTGGCTATTGCTAGCCTTGTTCTAAAACTGTGGTCCATTTATTTTTTAATCTAGACAATTCTTTCATTCCATTTTTTGTTTAACTGTCATTTTCCTTCTGTCTGTTAACTGTCAAGGAGAGAATCTTACTCTGATCCCTGCTGGCATTCCCCTCTAATGAATTGTTCTCCAAGCCCCCTCCTGCCATTACCCTTGGATCAGGCACCCAAGGCCCTTTAGACCTTGGGAAAATCTCCTGGGGGACACAAGTGTCACTCAGTAGGTTCTCAACAAATCCAATTAGTCCACACAAAAAAATTGTTTTAATCTTACTGCATGCTTCTGGCTGGTGCAAAGTGAATGTGAATCTGAGCCAGGCTTTTCCTATCTTCTAGCTCTGAAGCTGCATCCATGGTATTTCTTGGTGACAGCCCATAGAGCTGTTATTGTTTGTTTTTCTTTATCTTTTGTTTGTTTGTTTGTTTGGGGTTTTTAAAATCCTGATATAGAGGTCATTATCAAAATAATATTTTTCCTCTCTTCAGTTTGCAGCTGCTGCCTCTTTGAATATCTATTTGCATTGAAGGGCCACTAGACGTGCTTCAGAGGAAGCCTGCTGAAATTTCAGAACCCTACCGCCTCTCAGTGAGGGCAGACCACTCTCTCAGATACTGATCGCAGTAATAAAGAGCTGCTGTCATTACTACTGACTAACAATGGGAAAGGCATTAAATCTCGGGGATCTAAAACTAAAAAGATGATAAGTAAAAAGCTTTTATACAGTTGTTATTCCGCATATGTTAAACAAGAAAGTGTTCTATCTATCTTCTCCTAGGGTATCTACTTCTGGGTATCCACAGAAACAAGAAACCAGGGGAGCTACTGTTTCACAATGCCACTCTGAAGTGTTCGTGAGTGTTAAAAAAATGTAGCAGTCTTTGCCTTCACTAGAAGTGCAGAAAATTGCTAATTCGTCAGTTGAAAGGTATCTCCTCTGCCTTTTCCCCTTTTCAAATGGTCTTGCTGTTGTCATATTGATTAAAAGTAACTATCTATTTTCTTACCTGAGCTAAGTCCATATTATTAGAGAAATGAGGGGCAGCAGAATGCAGTATTTTGTCTGGAGCTTTTCTAATGGGGACTCTGACTGTGTGCTAGAGGTCCTTTTGATTTTCAGCACTCCAGGAAGCAAGCATGATTGAATTCATAAGCTTGGAATTAAAATGTGTATATGCGTGGGGAAATGTTTTTAAGTAGTTCATGTTTTATAAGAATTCATAATGGAAAATAAAACCTTAAATTTTATTTCCTTTTCTTTTTCTCTTTTTGTAATTTTTGTGGTTAGTCTGCTGGTCAAAGTATTAAGGCTCCAAACTCTAGTCTTTCAAATTTAAAGCACATTGACTTTTCTCACTGCCATGCAGTACAGTGTGAGAAAGAGATAGAAATATGAGTTTTTGAAACTTAATTGATGGCAATTTAAAGACAGCCTTGAATTCTCCCTGCTACTTCCATCCTACTTCCAGGTGCCTCTCATTGCCCTGCCTTCATCTTTCTGCTCCCCCTTCTTTTCATGCACTGTATAGTTTCTTCTCGCCCTGTTAGTCTGCTATACCCTCATTTAGTGTATTTTCTGTTTCCAGCACTAGGTATGTTTCTTCCCCTTAAGCACTTTCATTTCCTTCTCCATTGCTCCCCCCACTAGCCTGAGATTTTCAATCATCAAATCATAGCAGTGGTCTCTGAACCTTCCTATGCTCACAACACTGTACCTGCCACGGTAAGAAAAACACATTACTTGATTCATTTTGGAAATGATTTTACAATATGTCAAGATAAAAAGGCCTGGAGATATAAACAAGCTCAGAAATATTTCAAGATCAGGTAGACATAATTAGAACACAGACTGTTGATTAGATTGTTCCATTTTGCAGCAATGCAAGTTTAATCATGTTGGAAATTGGCTATGGGATTTCTTGTGGAGATTAGATATTTCTATCGCGTTTTAGTCTCCTTTTGCTGCACAAATAGATACTGCTTGTTTACTTTTTTTGACTTTTTTTCCTGTTAGCATGCAGACGGTAACTAGGCCTATTGCTCAGCAGCCATGTTAAACACAACCACCCTCCTTATGGCACCAGCTGGAAGATGAGAGGAGAGGTCAGTGCCCTTTTTCTTTCTCAAGAAGACTACTCTGTTGCTCACTTCCAGATTCCTCCCTCTCCCTGACCAAAGCTTGTTTTGTTCTGTTTGAAATTCCAGACACTAAAATAGAAGTTACTACATCCAGTTCAGCATACGCAGAAGTGCCCTTCTTGAGAAAAACACAAAAATAAAGCAGCATCTCGATGCCTGAGTTGCTGAAGGTAAGTACAGGGCTCCGTTGCAGTGTGATGCACTGAGAGGGGTCAGATCTGAGCCTGGCTATCACAATATATCATTCCAGAGCAACATGTAGAGTTGCCCCGGGTGCTGTATTGCTGTGCCAATGTGACGGCAGCACTTGAGTTTAAATGGCCTTTTCTGTAGTGTGCACTGCTGTGGTGGCAGAGCAGGCTCCCAGCTCTTCTGCACCTGGCAATGCTCACGTCCATTCTGCTGTGCAGATTCACCCCCGCAGGTGTACCATGCCTCTTTATTTATATATATAT
>NW_010394859.1:0-3719 GCF_000710305.1 Buceros rhinoceros silvestris
ACTTGTCTTGTATGATTCATGGTTTGTTCAGTCATAGTACACAAAAACTATCATAATATTGAAAAAAAGCAGAAGAAGTATTAAAGTACAATGTCCTTTTCATTGTTTTGTCTCAGTAATTGCTGCCTGTCATTTAAAGGGTGTATCATTTGTAGTCTGAATCAGCTTGGCTTCTCTTTTTAGTTGCTGGTTATTGGGATGATCCAAGACTAAGATTCCCTCTTCTTTGAAACCTTCATTTCAAGATTACTTTTCCTTTCCGGAAGGCTTGCAAGAGTCAAAAAAGCCCCTGAGTTCAAGAGTTATTAATGAAACTTCGTAGCCTGTGATGTGCAGGCAGACACATTGGCTGAAGATTTTGTGATCTTTAAATATACAGGTCCCATCCATTAAATACAAGGATTACAGTTGTGCTCTGCTGTGGAAAAGAGGAAGAAAAAATCCTGAAAACATTGTGCTTTTATTTTCTTCAGGTATGATAAAACCTATCTGCATCTGGGCAGATCCTTTCAGCTCCTTTTACATTCAGTGGTGAGAAATGAAAACTCTTTATTCCACTGATTATACAGGGAGGTTGGGGAGTTATGTCAGAGGCAGATTCCATTTGGCCCACAAATTTCCCCTTTTGCACCTATATCATTATTTCCTTGTTCAGGTAGAATTTACACAATTATAAACACAACAATGAAATACCGTGCAAAGTTAGGTATGCTAAAGCTGACTATCTTTTCTAAGCCCAGCTGTCACTTAAACTTACTGGCATTGGTCCAACAGCCATGGTCATCAGGAGCCAGCTATGTACTGTGTTGCTTACTGAGGAGACCGAGAGAGCCTTCATACTCACTGAAGACTTAACTACAGAGAAGATCTGAAATTAAGCCCCCGTCACACCTAGAAATTATATTATAATGTATGTTGCACAAATACATTTTTCAGCTTCTTCTCTGTTCATTAATGAAATAAAATAAAATCGTTCAGTTTAGCTGAAAAATCATTAAAAACCAGAGAAGTTTTAAAGTCAGTTTGAAAAGAGCTACTTACATAAGAAACAGTCTAAAATACTGGAGATCAGGTCTTATGGGAGTTTCATAATTTCAGGTTTGCTGAGAACAGAAATGTAATATACCATGGGCCTTTTGAAGGTAGGGATGGAGGTGATTTGCACCTTAAAACACCATTCTTAAAAAAAAAAAAAGACAAAAATTTAAAACCATTCATTTAACAAGCTTTTGCCATCTCTCTTAAAAATATACATATTTTTACTTTTTCTTAAAATCTTTACAGCACAAACGTGGTTTTAGAAATTCAAAATTCTTTTCAAAGACATATTAGATGCAATTTTATTCCTGCCTTGAAAACCATATATGGTTTAGAAGAATCTGTGACATACTCTTATTCATGAGATTTAAGTTACAGTTGTTTTATATCTTTTCCCCTGGCATCCTTCCATTTGAATCACAGAAATAAATACATTTATCCTGAAGAACAGTGCTTCAAAGAAGTCTCACAAGAAAGATAGCAATAGAGCATCAAATTTTAAAATTACTAATATAATAATTTATTTTGTAACCAATATCAGTGGTTAAAGCGATAATTTTAACAGACGTTACATATATAAGATTTGTCAGGATGAATCTGAATTGCTTAACATCGACATGGGGATATCATATAATGAGTAGCCTTCCTTTTCTCCTAGAAACCTACTATGAGCCATCGAGGAAGAATTTGGGTATGTGAGGCAAACTTCAGTAAGCCAACCCGTAGTTTTCTTTTAGTAGATCAGAGAAGTGTTAGTTCTTCCGGCAGTCCCAGGTAAAGATTCTGCCCTTACCACCCTTGCCTGTTCATTTGATGATGTTGTAAATGAACAGGCAAAAGGTCAAATGTGTCCAATGGCTGTAATATGAGGACTACATCTACATTTTGTCTTCATTTGAGTAGGAAAAGCCAAAAAGCTTTTCTTAGATTTCCTGTAATTAACCTTGCCAGACAGACCATGAAGAATAGTAAATAGCAATCTGCAGTGAAGCATGCAGTTACCCTTCTATAGGGTCATACGTTGAATTTATGAAAAGAACAATTACTTACCCCTCAGTAAGTCTTGTTCACAACATTGTAATCAGGAGGAAGATAGAGAAGAAATGCCTGCAATTGATGTATTCAGACTTTGATTAAAGTGTCAGGAGCACATGCCCTAATGAAAAAAGAAAACATTCCCTAATGTTTTTCCCCATGTTCTCAATTTAAGCGTATGAAAGACGGCAATACTATCAGTATCCTTCAGTTTTACTCCCATCCAGAGAATAAAATCTCTCAAAAGCAAGAAGGAAGACTGAGGAGACATCATCCCCTGAGATCCTATATTGAAGGGTGCATTAGGCCTTATTTAAAAGGGTCCTGGACATATATACTAGATTAGGAGTCACCGAGAACAATCTGCCTCACCCACAAGAGGTGTGGGTAGGAGTCATGCATGTGCAAAGATACACTACGCGTATGAGAGACAGGCATGGTAATGTCTATGTCAATATATTACGGGACTAAAACTAGTGGATCTGTAGCAAGGAATTGTTGAAGCTAAAAACTTTACTTGGCACAATGTAAAAATTTCAAGTCTCATACTTTTTTTTACTTTTTTTTTTTAACTTCTCACGAGTTAGTCTGATGCCCATTTGCAACTCGTGTTCATGAAACACACTCTGGGGAAAAACTTTCAACTCACTTTCATCGAAATGAAATTCTGTTGTGTTCTGGGACCCCTCCACATCATGTTCTGATCAGAAAAAACCTGTTATATGGAGGTACACCATAGTACCTGTGGGGACCTAAACTCTTAAAGGCCTGTAATCTAAAACCATGTTGCAGCTTAGCAACTGAAGTGGGGGAAGAGTTCTATGCTGACTGAGGTTTATCTGGCCTTAATTCCACTCAGTAGCATGGTGGTTAATGAGATATAGCATCTAGGTAAGCCTATTTCTGGTAGCAATTATGATAGGACTCTTAGGAATGTTGGCTGGATGGGACCTTTGACCTTTGTGTTGCAAGTTGTGTTTTAACCCCCTAGACCTCTGTCATAGCAGTAGAGATGATGCAAAACACTTTGTTCATGTGTTCAGTGCTTTGTAGAACAAATAACTTAGGCATCCAATTTTGATAAAAGAGGCAGGACATGCAGTTTTTCACATTAGTCTTTAAGCAGGGAAGAGAAGAATCACGTTAAACTTGGATTCCTTTTAACTGCGTTAAAAAGAAGGAGAACTGTTCCTGCTCAAGATCCTTTAGCCCTTTTATGGTGCTTAAGGATATAGACAGGATAATTGCAATATACTTTGTACATATAATTTAAATCTTATGCAATTATTCCAGACTTACTTTATAATCAGAGTGGGAAATTAAAAATTCTTAAGATGACGTTTATTTAACCTGAAGACAGTCATGAAAAAAAGTTCAATCAAATTTCGGTATCCAAGGAAGTGACTAGTGGAATACAAGCAACTCTTCCTTTAGTTTTACAGAGAGCGTTTTTCCGAATTAGAGAGCACAACTGTGTTAAAGTCAATGGAGGATACACACTCAGGCACGCAGACACACAGTCAGCCTTATACTTCTCCTGGATGCTTGGCTGGCCTGGAGAAAGCATTGCAGAGTTTGCACTCCTGATTCACATGGTGCCTTGGAGCTTTGATTCAGTGTGCACAGCAAAAAAAAAAAAAAAAAAA
>NW_010394860.1:0-402 GCF_000710305.1 Buceros rhinoceros silvestris
TGTGCCCAGGTGGCCAAGAAGGCCAAGAGTGTCCTGGCTTGTACCAAAAATAGTGTAGCCAGGAGGAGAGAAGGAAGTGATTTTCCCCCTGTCCTCGGCACCAGTGAGGCCACACCTTGAGTACTGTGTCCAGTTTTGGACCCCTCCCTACAAGAAGGACATTGAGGTGCTGGAACGTGTCCAGAGAAGAGCGATGAAGATGGTGAAGGGGTTAGAGAACAAGTCCTAGGAGGAGCAGCCGAGGGAACTGGCATTGTTTAACCTGCAGAAAAGGACGCCCAGGGGCGACCTTATCACACTCTACAGCTTTCCTTAAAGGAGGTTGTAGTGAGGTGGGGGTCAGTCTCTTCTCCCAAGTAAAAAGTGATAGGACAAGAAGAAATGGCCTCAAGTTGCACCCGG
>NW_010394860.1:606-9594 GCF_000710305.1 Buceros rhinoceros silvestris
TCCCCATCCCTGGAGGTATTTAAAAGGTGTGTAGATGTGGTGCTGAGGGAGATGGCTTAGAGGTGATTTGGCTGTGCTGCATTAACTGTTGGACTTGATGATCTTAAAGGTCTCTTCCAACCAAAATCATCCACTGATTCTGTGACTCTGAACTTCCTTGTTTCTCTGAATTCTTTCTGCATGTTTAAAGCCACTAGTATATATGTATTTACCAGGCTTTATTGACAGAGAACAATAGATTTGGTACTATCCAATTCCTGCTCAGATTAAGGGACAAGTATGTGCAAGTCCCTCACGTCAGTGAAGTCAATCAAAGCAAGAATTTATTCTGCCCAAAGTTTTCCTGATGTGGAAATCTAAGGTCAGAAGCAAAATGCCTCATAAGAACAACTATGACATCGAAGACTCTTTTCAATGTTATTAGAAGTGCTGAAAATGTATTTGTTAAATTATAACCTTTCCTTTTTTTTTTTTTTAGCTTGCCCTCTGGTAGAATAGGCTATAGTCAAAGAAAACTGGTGGGTGATTAATTTTGCCTGGTTTCTGTGAATTATAACGTGGTAAGTTCAACCCTAAAATTAGTCACAGACTCACTACAATCTTTCCTACAGAGATAATAACACTCATTCATTAAGATGACCACTACAGTCAGAGGCAGACAGAAGACAAAGGTGCAGACCAGTTGCAGTTCTCTGTTCATGCCTTCTAATCTTTCATCTTTAACTGATAAAACAGAACTCTGAAATCAAGAAACTGCCATCCACAGAAGTACAGGTTATGGAGTTTTTTTCTCCTAAAAAATACATTTGTAAGAGTTGTCAAATACAGCCTTTCACTAATTTTATCTGCATACTAATTTCCAAAGCATGGCCTGTATTTAATCTGCAGTGCTCTGAAAATTAACTATTAAAGCAATTTACATCTAAGTCCATCTATGCCAATGGGTTGCTGAGGCATCGCTGTGGCATTATTGCTGTTGTACTATTTATTTATTATGGCTTGGCCTGCATGCAGTACTAATTCTACACCTAAAATATGCCCACTTTGCTGTAGCAGTTAGCATAGATCAATTCTATGACATATGGTGTATTATGTATCTGCATACAGATCTGTATTACATAAACCAGGACTCCAGCACTCTGAAACCTACGTTTCCTAAGTCTCAAGCCAGATTTTAGTTAGTTGTGGTGGCAGAATTATCTGCTTCTTATCTGTGTTAGTGAAAAAAAAGCACTAAAATTATAAAGTATGCAAACCTGTAGTAAATTTCCCACAGCAAGACTGAGAGACAGAGGCAGAATCTGACTTCAAACACAAAGAAGTAACTCCATTTTCTGCTCCAGCCTAAGGATACAAAAAATAAATGAGGCTATCACAAAAAAAAATGAAAGAAGACTTTGAAAGAAGCTTGAGGAGCTGGATCTTTTTTGGACAGTTTCATACAAAGACAAGGAGACCAACTTGTCCTGAGTGCATCATTCAGGCTACAGTGTCTTTTCATTGACTTCAACAGCAGGGAATAAGACCACAGACCACATTAGTGTGAACCTAAAGTAACCCCACTAAAATCAGTGGACAAGTTTGGAGTGACTGTGGAAAAAAGCAACATTTGGCACTCCAGGATCAAAACAGAAAATGGCATTCTTCTCAGCAAGTCCTGATAGACCACAATTGCTTTCATTTACAGTGACACAAGCAAGGTACAACTCGGTGAAGTGGTTGGCAAGTTTGGCTCTGAGAGTCCTGTGCAGGGATTTCTCCTCAGCTACCATCATCCACTTTGCAGCGGCTTTGTAGAACTGTGCCTGTTAACTGAAAAGGATCACAAAGTACTTGTATTTAGGCAGTGACCAGTGCAGTATTTATCACCATGAAAAACCTGAAGATTTATTAATTTTTATCTCTGAAAAAGTTCCTTACTTCTTACGTAACGAAAGGATTTGCGTATGCAGTATGGGCTTTCAGAATTACAGAGAAAACTCAATTCTGGGAAATTGATAAAGATCTAAATATAAAGGAAACACAGACATATGTGCTACCATAAAAAACATTTATTCTTTGATTTTCCTGAGAAATTATGACTCATGCAAATTAAACATTCTGGCATGTAATATTTCAATGAATCAAAAAAAGGCAACATTTTACTATTTGTTTTATACTCACACAGAAACTGCCGTAAGGCTGTGGAGGTAAGGCTGTAGAGTCAAGTACTGTGATAGAGGTAATTTGAGCCTTTTGCTAACTTATTCACAGTCTTTACAATACAATGTTTAGTGATGTGATCACAGAGTGTCTTCTAAAAGACCTGCTTCACAAAATAGCATTAGAATATTGGTGTTTCAGAGGACTTGTGCTTCCTCACCTGCTCTTGTTTGCATAGCAAGAGGCAAGCGCTGATCTTCTCTTCTGGTATTCATCATTAGGGAAGGGGATATTGCCCTGTTCTTAACTGCACTGAATGGAATATTATTACTTTCCTGCTAAGCCTGTTGTGCAGGAACATGCAGGAGTTGCATGATCTTAAAGTGCTCTCAGTCCAAAGGGAATCTTCAAATAATCGTGCTGTCCTACTGTCCTGGACTCTGATCAGCATGTAAGAAGTCAAACTCTTTTTAGATTCTTGGAAACTGGCAAACCCAAGGTGATTTTTCACAGATGGTAAACTTGTCTGTCTATACCATGACAAGTATCCCAAATAAATAAAATTATTTGAAGCACTTGAACCTCTCAACAAACAAGTTCAGAGACTTCTTTGTCTGATGTAAAGAAGAAACAACAGTATTTTTGCTTAACTTCACTCTTAGAAGTGGCCAAACCATGAAAAAAATAATTTCCCAAGTCAAACATTCAGAATGACAAATGTGTGCCCAAACACATTAAGTTTAGCAAAGTTATACACTGCTATAAACATGGCCTTGCAGCATAAATGCACTTATTTTGATAAATATGCTTACATTGCAGGATATAAAAGGGCTAGGATACGAATACCTTCTTCACCTCGGTCTTTAATAGTAAGACCGGTTGTTCTTTGAATGCCCACCTCCTTGTGCTGGAAGACAGAGACAGGGAGCAGAATAAAGCCCCCAGAATCCATGAGGAAATGGTCACTGACCTATTGCACCACTTAGATGCAAACAAGTCTATGGTGCCAGACAGGATCCACCCAAGGGTACTGCGGGAACTGGTAGAAGTGCTCAACAAGCCACTTTCAGTCATTTACCAGCAGTCCTGGCTAACCAGGGAGGTACCAGTTGAATGGAGGTTAGCAAATGTGACTCCCATCTACAAGAAGAGCTAGGAAAAGGACCCAGGGAACTATAGACCTGTCAGTCTGACCTCGGTGCCAGGGAAGGTTATGGAGCAGATCATCTTGAGTGCCATCACATGGCACGTGCAGGACAACCAGGTGACCAGGCCCAGTCAGTGTAGGTTAATGAACAGCAGGTCCTGCTTGCCTAACCTGATGTCCTCCTATGACAAGGCGACCTGCTTAGAGGATGAGGGAATGGCTGTGAACCCTGTCTACCTGGACTTTTGACATTGTTTCCTACAGCATTTTCCTGGCAAAACTGGCTGCTCATGGCTTGGAAGTGTGTACTCTTCATTGGATAAAAAAAAATTTCTCTTTAGTATCTTTATCAACAATCTGAATGAGGGGATCTAGTGCACCCGCAGTAAGTCCAGAGATAGCAGCAAGTTAGGCAGGAGTGTTCATCTGCCTGAGGGTAAGAAGGCTCTACAGAGGGACCTGGACAAATTGGACTTTATCATGGGCTGAGGCCAACAATATGAGGTTAAACAAGGCCAAGTGCTGGGTCCTGCACTTGGGTCAGAACAATCCCCTGCAATGCTAAAGGCTTGGGGAAGAATGGCTGGAAAGCTGCCCAGTGGAAAAGGACCTGGGGCTGTTGATCAACAGTCTGTTCTCCCAAGTAAAAAGTGATAGGACAAGAGGAAACAGCCTCAAGTTGCACCAGGAGAGATTTAGGTTGGATATTAGAAAAAATTTCCTTACAGAGAAGAACTGCAAGCATTGTAACGGGCTGCCCAGGGAAGTAGTTGAGTCACCGTCCCTGGAGGTATTTTAAAAATGTGTAGATGTGGTGCTGAGGGAGATGGCTTAGAGGTGACTTGGCTGTGCTGCATTAACTGTTGGACTTGACGATCTTAAAGGTCTCTTCCAACCAAAATGATTCTCTGATTCTGTGAATTGGACTTGGGATTCTCAATAAACTGGTAAACAGCATTGAAAAGATTTTTTTTTTAATGCATGTTTATTATATAATATCTAATCTCTTCCTGTAATTTTACTTAAGTAAAATAGCCTAGTTTATATCTCTGACCTCTGTAGTTACACCTGCGTGGTTTAAGGAGTGAATTAACTTTTGCATGGGAGGGTATCTAACACCACACAGTCCCCATCCCATGTTCTGTAGCCCCATACACACCCCATCGCAGTCTGTGACCAGGAAAAGAAAGTGACAAAACTGCAGTAATTCTCCTCAGAGTGGTGACGCTTACATATGCTGTGACAGGTGGATGGTGCTTGGTTCTTTCTAAAGAGAATGTCTACTGATGGGCTGAGATGAAACAGTACCAGAGAGGAGCTGCTCAAAGAAAAGGAAGGGGTGCGTGAAAGAAGAGCAGGGACTAGCAGTGAATAATCATTTTTTTTTCCCCTGATAACCTTCTTTTTCTGAAGTCAATACATCAAAATCTCCATTCAGGACAAATCTCCTATTATATATTAAAAATTCAACATGTAGTACTAATTTTGGAACTTATGTATTTGTAGATAAATGTTATTTCTTCACATTCCTTGAAGAGATATTGGTTTTCAATTATTTTGCGGTTATATAATTCTGTATGGATTTTTCTCACTCATACATTAGTAGATTTCAAACTTGGAAAAATTGCTTACAGTGAAAAAGAAGTCAAACTCCTGTAATTGCTAGATGGCACCATCCTGCCCTTCTGAGGTTAAAGCAACACAGCATGTGATTTTTTTTCCCTCGCCCTCTTTCAACACATGAGCCAGGAGCAGACAGTCAGTTGAAACAGTGATGATTACAAATGACAACTTGTAGCATGTGCTATCACAGCCACTGTATACAGTAATTCCATTAACAATGCATTTTACTAACAACCATATGGATTCAGGGAAAATTGTTTTTTCTGGAGGAAATCAACTGCAGACAAATTATTACAGTGTGTCTTTCCCAGGATCTGTATTGGACAAGCAGATTAAATGCAATGTTAGTTTAAAAGGTCTTTGGCAGACATTGGGTGAAAACTTGGCCCCTTTAAAGTCAGTGACTAAACGTGCATAGATGTTAGCAAGGCTGAGGTTATTATAATTACTCATGTAGCTATTGGACTGTCAAACGTTTTAGGTTCAATTTGGCCTGTTGCCAATCACACTGAGTGAAATATTTTCTCTCAATGGCTTTCCTCTCAGTTATTTTAATCAAATAAATAATATCACAGGCTTGCAGTCAGGCGGGGATGTGGCAGGTTCTGAAAGTGTCAGATGTGAACCTTGCTGAACTTGAAGATTTCCTGAGGTAACTGTGAATTTAAAACTCATCTCTTGAAGGACACAGTTCACCTGGATGACACTTCAAACATATTAACTGAGGGTCATTAAGGAACAGCTACACATGACAGGCTTGTAGGAAGTAAGTGATTAGCTGGATTACCCAGTTGAAATTATGCCTGGACAAAAGCATTAGACACACGTGGATAAAGGCATAGCGCAACAACATACACTGAAATTTAAGGGATTATAATTGGGTAAAATCAACATTCGCATATAGAAAACTACAGAATGAGGAAATGAGAAGCCATGAGACAGTTCTTCCTATGTCTTAGTTGCAGCTTTCTCTCAAGAGTGACAGACAGTGTAGCAAGAACCCGCCCTCAGCCTTCAGCAGCTACGGTAGCACAGTACAAATTAGCTGTCCTACAATCCGCTCTGACACCTTAATGACAACTTCAGCCAAATTACCATCCAGCCAAAACAGTCTAGGTTCACAGGTTAAGTGTGCTGGTGTCGTTAAGCTAAGTATAAGGAATAAACATAATCAATCTCCATAAATAAAAAGGCTGGGACAGGAACAGCTTTTGAAAACCAGAAATGGAAACACAGTGAAAAAACAAAGCGGGGTATTATTTATGTTACTGTGAAACCTGAGGGCATAGCACAGAAGGAAAGGTACACACTTACAGCTTGAAGACTTTCAACAGCATTTTTTTTACTAATTAGGGAAGCATTTTAAAAGCGTTGGGCCAGATTCTTCAGGTTCATTGACGTAAATCTTTCTGGAGCAGTTTGATCCTCTGTTTTTCATTACTGTCGTGTTCTGCAGTTATTTGAAGCTATTCAACCAACAATCGAAGGTCCTTTTCCCAGCATTCTGGATACCTCTCAACCTTGCAGAAGCAATACCAAAGTAAAAAGCATCAAAATGTTCAAATCACTACTTTTTCACTTCAAGTTGCTATTTCTGGTAAATATTTTCCTAAGTTTACCAGACTACATGATATCAGCTCAAATGGAGACTTCACAGAAGATGGAGTCAGAGCTGCCCCATCATGTCTCAGCTTCTGAAACAAAAAAATAAAATAAAAAAACCCCAATTTTAGCAAGTGACAGAAGAAAAATTCTGTATTATTCCAATGGCCAGAAGTGTATTTATCTGTATGCTTAAGACTGCGGCCTCTTTTCAGTGGGCTGTCCATTCATGTGAACAGAATGCCAGGAAGCGACAAATCCAGCCTGCTGCTTTGGATAACCACATTAGCTGCAAAAATTTTTATACAAATAATACTGCAATGAAATGTCACTAATATAATCTTCTCAGCAATCACGATTAGATAATTAATAGCAGAAAATTCACCTCTTTCATTCTAAGCCTCCCAGCCAGCAGACTGGAGCGTGTGTTTGCACTGTCAAGTTAATGGGAACAACCAGAGAACCCTGAGAGCTGCTTTCACTGGCTCACTCTGTCTCTCTCACTTGCACTGGCTGCACACAGAGTTGTGAAGCCACGAGAAGAAACATCCTGACTCCTTGTAACTCCACACATTCCTAATGCTCAGACACTTCTCTCAGAGACTTTCTACTGTCATTTGTCTGCAAAAATGGTGGACTTCAGTATCATTCACTGAGACAGAGCAAACATAGAATGGCAAGTGTCATTTATATATCCCAATTCACAAGCAGTTTTCCTTGCAAATGTTTTAAACCTCTAAAAACAGTGTTATGGAAACCCCATGAATTCAGTTCTCCTTCATGCAACATTTCTCAGTCACCTGTGAAGCTGTGGTCCTCTTAACACTGGCTGTTACTTCTTCTGCCCCAAAATGGGGACATTAAAAAGAAATCTAAAGTCAGAAAGATCAGAACTGGCGTCTCTGTTATGCTGACCTCGGCAGATTCACAAGAGAGGCGTCAGGGTGTGAGTGGTAGTCTCACTGAACATCTCGTCTGAACAATAGCACTTCACATACCTTTGCAAGTGTTAATGACTGTGCAAGGTTACAAGAGGAGAGGATAATCAGGTCTAAAATTGGAAATTCTCTTCCTCACATTCAATTTTTTCCCTGATTCCCAGAGGAAGGCCACTCTCATTTCCCTGAAATGCAAAAAACGCATTTCTTATTTTTAACCTACCCATTGTCATCTAGGTCATTATATAGTGATGATTATTCAAAAATTTCTTCCTACTTTAGTAACTTGAAATTAATTTAGCTCACTGTGCTGCACATGAATTCAGAGTAGCACACCAGCGACAGGAAATTTTCAAACAACCTTCAGTTATATGATTAATTTCCCTCATGTACTCATGTTTTACACAAGTACTAATATGCTCAGAACTTCCCTGCCAACAAGTACTGGCCTCTAGACTTACTCATTTGGTGAGGGTATCTGCCTCAGGCATTTACCTCATCATGTCCAATAAGCCGTTACTGTTTTACCATCAGAGTTCACTGCCCAACTGTGCCTTGCCAAGTGATATGCTCTCTTTTTCTCCTACACAGACATTACTGGCCTTTTCTGTCACAGCATTGCAAATTTGGTCCTCTTATCAAGATCATATGTACAGACATCGTACCTATACAGCGATACCAATACATACTTAACATGCTTCATCATGCAAGCACCAGAGACAACCATACCATCCCCATATGCCCCTGTTTTCCACAGTGCTTGTGTCCGAAACCAGTTTAGTCTGGAATCTGAATATTCAAATAGCTATTAATAGTCCTCCTGATAATAGAAAGATCAACATGGGACAATTCGAGAAAGGACAAAGTGAACCAGTACTTCCTATATAGTGTGCAAGTAGACAAGTACATACAGAGGACTGCAGTGTTCCTGTTCCAGTCCTCAGGGACAAGAGAATAGTTCCAGCCCAGGGAGATCTTTTTTGAGTTAGTGACTTAGGACTTATCCTGCTCTTTGCTAACATCTCTCGAGACTTGAAGAGTTACACTGCTGTTGGACATATTCTAGTTGAGAAATGAGCAGCTCGGAGCAATGCTCCATGTGTGCATTGACAGAGCTGGGAGATGACTTTACGGGTCAGCTGTTTTCCTTTGAAACAGGTGGATACAAGTAAGAGCAAGATGATACCATCACAGAACATCTGCTACGTGTCACTGATTAACACTGACCATAACTTGCCAGAAATTATTAGCACTGAAGAATGAATCATTTTACCTTGATGTATTCCAAGGATAAAGAAACCACATATTCCAAGGATAAAGAAACCACACTTATCTAAAGGTACTTAAGTCAGGCCTAAATGAGTTAGTTTACACTGCAGAACAAGAGTAGACCTGTTAGCACACTGTGCCACTTGCTTCGCAACAGAGCTAACTAATCTGTACAGAATGCAGTGATAATGCAACTATTTTGTCTCTGGCAGCAGCTCAGCATGGGCCTTCCTACAGCTCTGTGTTGCAGGGATCCTTCTGCGGACG
>NW_010394861.1:0-6258 GCF_000710305.1 Buceros rhinoceros silvestris
GGGAAGGTACTATCGTCACCTGGACCTTGGTTCTTACCTCGGCCAAACCGGTGACAATGAACTATTGAATAGGTGGTGTTGGTATACAGTCTGACATAGTTTAGATGAGTGAATGGCGCTTGTGCTGTCTGGATGAGCGTCACAGTTCAAATGTTATTTGGAGTACTTGGAGTGCTGTATGCCTCCGGGAGGCACAGTCTAACTTTGTCACCCTTGAAGACATATTACAAGGTAAAACTGAAAAAGCTCCATTTGTGCTAAGGAGAGTAAAGGGTTACATCTTTTCCTTTTTTGTCTAGGGGAAGCAAAATACATTCATTTATCTTTCCTTGCACTCTGGTTACAAAAATATTATTTGTTGAGTTATTTTTGCCTTATAGATCCTTAGTCATTATTAAATTACTAAAAGATACACATTTGTATAATTTACATAATACAAAGCCAGAGGAATATAGAGGCGACTTGGAATATACAATTAAGAGAAGTCTTATTTTTTTAACACAAAAAGAGAATAGAAAATTTTATTCACAGCCAAAAATAAAGTTTTCATTACTCATTTTAAAGCTTATTTTAGATGCTGCCAATTTGTTAATAAGTCCTTCATTACTAAAATGCCCTGTGATTTTAAGAATGATGAAAATGCTACCTTGTGTCCTGACAAAACAGGAAAAACCACAAAATTCTGTCAGCCATGGTGACCATCCACAGTGATCTCAAACTGAATAGGAGTAAAGAATTGCCATGCTCAGGCAAACATATTCTGTGCATTGCTATGTCTGTATCTGATTATATGACATCAGGAAGTCTGTTTTATTTCTATGTAGTACTGTACCATAAACTGATTGAAGAGGCATACTTCAAATATTTTATACCTGAAGTACTGGGATTAATGTGATTGCAAATGATTTATTCAGTACCACTAGATCCAGAGAAAAGAACTTTTCTGAATGAAATTGCTCTTAGAACATGTACCAAATACCAAAATACAATTTCAGGCGATTCTAAATTATGAAAACAACTACCTCTACAAATAGGACATTAACAGCCTTATATATTTTTATTTTTTGAAGTGTCACATTAGCTCCATCATGTTAGATAATTAAATATATAATTAAAATCCCATTTTCAAAGTTATTTTGGGTATGCTTTTCAAGCATGAAAACGTTCAGTTTAATAGAATTCTTTAATAAATTTAAATTGATGCAAAAAAGATACATAAGACAAAAAATGTCTTGTGAAATATTCTCGTATGGATGGTTAATATTTATTCACTTCTGAAGAAGTAACTTGATTGTGATTGCTTGGTGTGAGGAAATTATTTCCATCTGCATAGTGAGAAATTGTAAGGTTTTTGCCACTGCACTACTGTAGTTCAACTCAAGCATATTGGCTGTAATTTATGTCATCAAAATAACTGGTTTAACAAAATTTTTTATCAGTAACTCATAAAAATGGTTTTCCTTAGTGTTCCTCTATTTGCTCATGTTATGATCCATTATTGCCATGAAACAGCACAGACAAAAACATCCTAGTCATGGTCAGGCTATTTGACAGATTTACATATGAAGTCAAATAGACAGGCACAACCAGGCAGACATTTCCACTGGAATCTTGCACGTTTACCCTGGCCTTTCAATGCTTAAACACTTCTAACACAGATATACAAGAGAATGGTAAATCATCATTAATAAAGTTTATAAATGAGTCAATGTTTGTCAGGAAAAAAGTGAAAATTAAGAAGTCAAGAGAATCTACAAAAATGCCAAGTGGAGTTAAATGCAAGATCTACATGTAGAACTGAAGAACACAGGCCATTCTTTTCGAATGGGGGATTTCAGCTCGGGAAACATAATTCCTAAAGATTAGCAGGTAAGTAAATAAAAAATGACCACCTATGCCCACTGTGCCCTAAAACCTATTGAAAATATCGCTTGTAAAGGCAACAGTCTTGGCAGAATAGGTTGATTTTCTTCTCTCTCTCTTTTGAAATGGTGGGACTGATTTGAATTAATTGCTTGCAGCTGTGATGGTCATAATCAGCAAAGACATAAAGACAGAAGAAAATCCTTCATAAAGATAGAAGAAAATTAAAGGGTTAGAAAACAGATCTGATACTACAGAAATAGTCATCCTAGCAAATATAATGTAAGCTAAATGTCCACAAATTGACTCCATCAATAAAACACATTTTAATTAACATTCTTAACCAACAGAACAACTGGCATGATTTGTGATAAATTCTCCACATGACTAATTTTTAAAACCAAGACAAAATATTTATCTACAAGCAAACCACCAGTGCAAATGAGAATTGGTCTGAAAAGTGCCTAAAGCATGTGTTACACAAAAGGTCAAACGAGAAGAAACCAGTTTTCTGACCTTATAACCTTTACAGTTCATGAATTACTTGAGAGAACTTCTTGTATCTGATAATTTCAGAGTATCAAAGGAAGAAAAATATGCTACAACACATGAGCCATGGGACCTTGACAGGCTTGAGAGGGACATTGACAAGATTAAGAAGTGGGCCCAAGTGAACCTCATGAAGTTCAACAAAGCCAAGTGCAAAGTCCTGCATCTGGGGCAGAGAAATTTTAAAATCATTGAATAGTTTGGGTTGGGATAGACTTTTAAAGATCATCTACTCCCATACCCCTGTCATGCACAGGGCCATTTTCCACTAGATTAGATGGCTCAAAGCTCCATCCAACCTGACCTTGAACACTTCAAGGGCTGGGGCATCCATAACTTCACTTGGCAGTATATTGGCCCTACCAATATCAGTAAAGATATGGAATTGCTTGATAGCAGGCCTGCAAAGAAGGACTTGGAGATACTGGTGAATGAAAAATTAGATATGAGCTGGCAATGTGAGCTTGCAGCCCAGAAAGCCAACCATATACTGAGCTGCATAAAAACAAGCAGGGCCAGTAGGTTGAGGGAGGTGATTCTCCCCCTCTACTCCACTCTCATGTGACTCCTCCCAGGGTACTGCATCCAGGTCCGTGATCTCCAGTAAGAAAACAAAGACATGGACCTCTCAGAACAGAGAAGAGTAACAAAAATGATGGAAGCAACAAAAATGATGGAGCAACAAAAAGGCTGGAATACCTCTCCGATGAAGAAAGGCTGGGCAAGTTGGAAGTTACTCAGCCTGGAGAAGAGAAGGCTCTTGGGAGACTATATTGTGGCCATGCAGTATATATATTCAATATATAAAGGGGATTTATAAGAAAGATGTAGGTAGGTTTTTTTACCAAGGCCTGTAGTGACAGAACAAGGAGAAACGGTCGTTAGCTGAAAGAGGGTAGATTTAGATTGGATATAAGGAGGCATTTTTTTATGATGAGGTTGTTGAGACACTGGGACAGGTTGTCCAGAGCTGTTGTGGATGCCCCACCATTGGAAGTGTTCAAGGTCAGGTTGGAAGAGTCTTCGAGCAATCTGGCCAAGTGAAAGATGTCCCTGTCTATGACAGGAGGGTTGAACTAGATGATCTTTGAAGGTTCCCTCTAACTCAAACCACTCTCCAATTCTATAATAATGGAATGAGACATGATTGTTGTTCGCATCAACAGAAGAGCTCATTTGTACAAAGAAACAAGTTTATTATACTAATTATTGCTTAAAGTATAACCTTATATAAAAATAATATAATTTAAAACATCGAAAAGTATGTGACTGGGTGACAATTTAAGATGTCTAAAACTCACATGACTTTTCTGCTGAAAAATTCCACTACTTCATTGGCACATCCTCTTCAGAGCATTGGAGAGGACATTACAGTAGAAAGAAAAAAAGAATGCCTTGATATTATTATCTCTCTAGTCTTGCTGCCAGATTATTGGTAGATCTTTACTAAATTAAATAACAAGGATAAGTAAAGCTTTAACTTGAAATCAATACTATTGATTTGACGGCTTATAGAGAGATTAATCTTTGCAGTCATTTTAAACTGTGCCTTGTTTTTTCAGCATTACTATGCTTAAAGGATTTAGAAACACTTCCTGAGTTTGATTACGTGAATCATATACAGGTCTAAGCTGATTATTGAAAACTAAACAGTAAAACAAATAAATTAAGGTAGTGACATGAGACTTCTACTATATAACAAATTACTTGTTAAGGAAAAACAAGAAACAAACAAGAACTATATAGAAAAATTCAGGACAGTTACAAATCAAGAGAAATTACGTGGAACTGTTTGACCAGTATATAGTCAAAACTGTAACAGAATTACAAATACTTTCTGGATAGTAATAACCAAGTAATGAAACAGCCACTGGAATCCTAAATCCACATATCATTCGGCACATGTTTTGTGTATGTTGTATTCGGCCACTATTTGGAGGATCATGTGAGATTGTTCCTAGTATTGCTTACATTATATGTTAAATTAATTGGAAGATAAAAATTATCTAGGCTTATGTTGCAATGAGTTGAAAATTAGGAAAGAGTTAGTGAAATACGGGTACAGTGTTTCATTTTTTTTAGTGGTTAATCTCACTAGTCTTTATTTTTCTCTTTGAAATTACTGAAAATTATTCAGCAGATGCCTGGCTCTGTAAAACCATGGGCCAGATGTTGAAATGAGTGAATTTTCTTTACTTAAGTATTGATTTAACAGTTAGACTACAGAACAGGGAGGGAGGTATCTATCTGAGCCAGGATATCCAGGATGAGCTATAGTCCAAAACTGTATTTTTTACCCTATTAGTTTGCATGGTACTGTGAAGCCATGGTATAAAAAGAAATACATAGCAAGACAAACTTCATCTGGGCAAATATTTCTTTATGTTTATACAGAAAATCACTAGAACTGTGTGGAATCCTGGAATGGCACTAGAAAAGAAAAAGGAGAGTAGCCCTTTTTTTAAAAAAAAAAAAAAAAGAAAATTAGTCATAGGATGGTAAGACATATCCAACATACTTAGTTTCATCAATAGTCCTGTCTTTTAGTCAGGCCCAGACTTCAGATTCTCTCCACCAGCACAAGTCTTCTTGAGGAACCTGCCCATTTGCAAAGTTGTTTTTAACCTGGTACCCTTTCATTGCCTTAGCCTTCCAGGGTATTACTACTGTCCTTCTTCTTCAAAGGCTCACAGAACTTTTCTGCTCCCACAATCCCTAGGACACCAGAGGTGACTGTGTTGGCTAGAAACAATCCATTTCAGTTTCTCCTTTTTCTTTGTACCACAGAAACCTTAGCCAGATCAACCAGTGCTTGATAAACTGAAGCAAATAGTATGTAGCATTATTATCCTCTCCAGGCACTCATGCTGCAACATTTCTCTAACCATTCCCTTCCTAATACATTGAACAGTCTTTGTCTCCCACTTTTCCACATTATCTGATCCTGTAGATCTCTTAACAATGTAATTTCTACAAGGTAAGATGTACAAATAGGGAGGTCTGCAGAACAGGAACCGCCCTGTTCATTCCTATGTTCATCTATTTCCCAATTACCACAGATCTGCAATTATACTGGGAACTGTCAGAAGTATTTTAAAAACACATTAGTGAAGTGTTTTGGAAAGAAGAGCTTTCTGTGGTTAAGTTGATAGTAAGCCCCTAATGTCGTAGAATCATAACAGCTGAGGCTGGAAGACACCCCCGGAACTCTCTAGTCTAGTGTCCAGAATAAGACAGGGTCAATTAGATCAGGTTACTCAGGACTGGGGCCAGTGGGTACTGCAGATTTGCACTGTTTGCACTCAGTAAAAAAGCTCTTCTGCATGTTATCACGCACACACACACACACAAAAAAATCCCCACCAGTTTGAATCTCCCTGTGCTCAGGCATCTGTTTGCTCCAGACCCTGCTCAGCCATGTTTGGGCTACAGCCCCTGCTCAGCTATCTCTTTGTTCTAGGCCCTGCTCAGATGTATCTTTGGTCCAGTCATTCTCAGGTGTCTTTAGTCCTTGCTTAAGCCTCTCCTTGCTCCTGACTGCTTAGGCTGCTCCTCCAGACATGCTCTGAAGACTCTTACACTGCTGTGTTTCTTTTTTCTCCTTCACATCTCTTCTTCTGCATCTCTCTCCTGATATGCTGTCCTGGTTTGAACATGGAGTCAGCCATGTGGTGGAGTTTACTTTGTTCAAACTTTTTCCCCTTCCCCCAGCCACGGCTTTCCCGCGCTTCTGGGGAAGGGAGGCGGTATTTCAGACACGCCTCTGCGAAGGAGCACATAAAAAGGGGCGTGTCGAGACACTTGAGGGCACTCTGCTCCCCGCCCCCCCCCTTCCTCTCCCTGCTG
>NW_010394861.1:6422-12718 GCF_000710305.1 Buceros rhinoceros silvestris
CCGTCATGTGCCGCAGCACCCTTCGCCGTGCTGCCCTGTTCACGCTGTGCACTGCAGCACTCTTTGCTGTGCCGCCCTGTTCACACCATGTGCCGCAGCACCCTTTGAGATTTCACCCCTGGGGCCAAGAGAGAGCTTCTTTTCTCTGGAGAGAGAAATAGCGTCTGACAGCAGCCTCCATTTTCCCTAAAAGCAGTAAAAGACTCCTTCTGTGAAGCAGGTAGACCTTTCCGCTTTGCCAATTAATGGCGGGGTTGGACCTCGGGCTTAATCTCACCGCTATGCCCCATGTCCCTGCATCATATACATATCATATACAGATACCAAGGAGCGAAGGGGAACGCAAAACAGTTTTCCAGAGGCTTGAAGCAGAGCCTTCCGCAGAATGCAGGGGAAAACCACCAGCATTCCCCTGGAGAACTGGTAAACCCCGCAATGGGGATTTTGGGTGGGGGGGGGAGGGTGCTGCCCTTGGTAACCCAGTCCTTTTCCGGTCCCCCCAAAAAGGGAGGACTACTTCATGGAAGGTTTGCTCGGGAGAAAAGTTTTCCTGGACTGAAAACTTTTGTGAGGACATGAACAATTCCTTACCCCCGCTCCCTGCCCCACTGGTGTGGCGAACCACGTGGCAGGTCGGTCCTTTGTAAGCAGGGGATGTGGGTTTTGTATGGGAAATTGTATTGTATTTGCATATGCTTATTTATTTATTTATCGGTCTCTCCCTCTATATTCCTCTCCTTTTCAGTCTTGCCTGACTTTTAAAATGATTTTACCTTCAGGCTTCTTTAGTAAAGCTCTTCCCCTCTTTACATTAAGCCTGTGTCTGGTTTTTTTTGCCTTTGCCCTAACAAAGCCTTGAATTCAAGCCATTAAGGAGCTGATAATCTCCCATTTGGTGTGATTTTGCTGGGTTTTGCCTTCCAGAGATACCCTGGCAGTCGCAGCCTTTCGGTGCAAACAGCCCCTTTAGTTTCAAACTGCGACATACGATATTCCTCCTACCCTCGCATATCTCTTATTTTCCCCTTGCCTCTGCTCAGGAGTATCTCCTGCCTTGGTGTTGTCTACTGAATCTTATCTTCTCTAGAGATTACTGTCCTTCCTTAAATATAATTTTTTACAGAGGTACCACGTGCTCCTCTGATAGCTACAGCTGAGCGTTCAGGTTTGGTTTTGTCTGTAGTAGAATTATCTGTAGCTGAATATGACCAGCTCATGGCAGTCCCAGACCTCCTTTTGCACAGGTCATTACTGCAGCCCCTCATTCACTATCAAAACCTGCCAGTTATCCCTGATACATTTAAAAATGGATTTTCTCTCATTTCAGTTTCTTGTCTCCCTCGCCTTGTAGTTCTAATTGCATGGGGGAAAAGAAGTCTAAAAGGAGTTTTGAGAAGGAAGTGGCCAGACTACTTGTAAAACAGATGGGCATATGAACACATTATTTCAAACAGATGAATATCATCATCAGATCGTCTTATCAGATGATGGGTCTTACACAATATATGGATAATCAGCTATTTATTATCATGTATGGCTCATGAAGCTTCTGTCAAGACATATGAATACATGGATATGGCTTGATAAGCTCTTGAAGTTTTGAGGGCCTAACCTCTCTTGTTAATGGAAACAAGGCAAATGCATCTTACTCAATGTCAACTCTAAGGATCTTCTTGTTTTCATTTGCAGACGTAGTTTCTTCCTAATCATATAAACTTGGTGCCCCTTAAGAATTTGCTTCCTTAAACATTATTTTATACACAACCAAAGTGTCACAAAAGACATTTCCAAAAATTAGATAAATATACATTACTCCTTGAGCTGAATTTATTACAGCTATACAACTGTTGTAGCACTCCTTTCCCTCTTTATTCACCTAGTCACATTACTCATGTATTTTTAGCAAAGTACTTTTCTTGAGGTGCAGAAATTTTTAAACTAATTTTCAATCTTAGAGGCTTTTTTTCTATATGTAGTAGTCTTAAAGACTGTTTTCCTCTCTTCTTTCAGGGACATGGGGCACTATTTTGGTTAGATCAAATGACTAAATAACAAAAAAAAGCTTGAAAAAAGTTCAATTTTGTAGCTTTTGAAGGGTTGTTAGAATTATGTACTTTCGTGTTAATTACAGTTAATCTGTTATAACTCCTACACAATAGCAACATAAATCTAAATCATTTGTAGTCATAGTTTCATTTCTATGTCTCATTCTACTAGCATTTGTGCTCCATGAAGACAGATCTATGAACCCCTAAAATTTGACTCAGTCTTCCATTTCACCCTCACGCAATTTTTTTGAACAAATACCTTATACACTGTCTGCAGACACTAAGTGTCTTAAAGGGAAATTGTCTGTGGTCCTTGTCGTGTGATATTAGTGGTAAGTCCCTTATAATTACAGGCATCAATTTAGACCTGCTGGATTTACAGATATTTCTGTCTATTGTTTTCAGACTTCTACAAGTTTCCCCAAGGAAAAGGCACAGGCCTGAAAACTAAACTACTCCTTTCCATTCAAACTGGTTGCCCTTTCCTTTATTCCTTCTCACAATAACTGAGGGCTGCCAATCATTATTATTATAGGTTACAAGAGATTTGTTCTCCTCCTGAATGTAAGGACATCACATTTCCTTTTCAACTTCATCTCTCAGCAAAAGGTTAGGAACCCTCGTGGAGCAAGGGCAAAGGTTTTCACGTGGTTTACAAGTATCAAGCAGCTAATACCTAATGCCTTTGCATTGAGCTGATCTTCTTGTTCCCTCTTCCTCCATTCATCTTTCTGAGTGCATACAAAGTTCTCTTATATGTGATCTTCACAGGCTTGTAAGAAGTAAAAGGAAAGTTCAACTCCAGCATGTGCTGTGAGTCAGGAAGGTAGTCTAAGAGGATCAAGAAATAAGGAAACAAGTGGACCTGTGGACTGCTAATGGACCAGTTTTATGAGCTGTGAGGAAATGCTGAGAAAGAGCATTTCTGAACTGTGATAACAACAAACTATAGCATGATAATAGATGGAAAAGAGGAAAACCTGCAGATTAAAAGTCTGAATAGTTTATAGAGACATCACATATGAGATGCAGGGAGATTCGGAATCATAAATTACATTAATGCAGGGTAAGAACACATGACTTGAGAGACTGCAGAATTAGATGGTGTTACTTTTTTGAAACAAGCTTAAATTAAAACCCTACTACCAATCATCAGTTAGCATGTACCATACATCACACACTTTTCCTTTTTAGTGAAACTTTAACTCATAAAAATTTGCCTAGATTCGTGTTTATATCATCTAGTAGAGTACTTTACAAGCACTTGTGGCAATTCTGTCTGAGCTCATGAATCCACTTCCAAGGAATCTGCATGGATTGTTTGTCTCATAGTTTGTAAACAAGTTTCTGTAATGTCCAGTGCATGCAGATGACTCACAGCTGGTTGTAAAAGTGACCCAGCCTTGGACTGCCTTGAGGCCCTATCTATGCAGAGACGGCCATGGGTTGCAGTATAGGTAGCTCATCTCCAAGTTGTTTATAAGCCATAGACCAAAGAGGGCAGTGCTGCATCATTCAAAGAACCAGAACTTGAGCTGAGTCTTGAAATCATTCAAAAAATAATATAAATGCCTTGAGTTTCAATCCAAAACACTATTCGATTACCTCAGAAAGTAAGATAAAGAACTGAAAGGTTTCAGTATTGGTTTCAGCCAACAACCTCATGTATCCAATCACAAGATCAGCTAAAGAGAAGTAAAAAGAAGAGCATACAGAAGTGAACCTAACCCATAGATGAATAAAGACAGATAAGGGGGAAGTTCCATTATATTGCCAAAGATAAATATTCCAGATGGTATAATCCACTCATGTATAGTCTTGCTCACAGTCACATAAATGAGGGGATAAAAGCCCTAAGATTCAGATTAGGAACTGGGAGTCACCTTTCCAATGCTACCTCTTGACTGTTTGGAGACCCTTCCCCTTTGATCAGGACACCAGCCAAGGTCACTTTTCTGGGATGGAAAGCCGTTACCTGGAAGGGTAAGTGAATATTTAGCATGCTGTAAGTTTGTACCCGCAGGTGAGCAACTAGCACATGTTCACTTTCTAGGTTGTTATAGTGTATTGTTGCTTTTAATAGTAATAATGAATTATTCCATTGTATCCATGAAAACCTGCAATAGTGGTGTGTTAAACCTGTAAGCACGGTTCAAACAAATAGTTTGATTGTACCTTGCAGTCTAGTCTCCTTTTGCCACAGAATCATCATGTACAAAGAGCCACTTAGTTCCCATGAGGTCTGAAATAGGACTTTGATTGATCTAGAAGTGCGTGCAGCATAGGCTTACATATGCCTAACCCCTATTTTTTAATGTTGCAGTGGTTGCTTATTGGCAGTAAGCTTGGGCATTTCTCTTCACCAAAGGCATATCCCTACTTTTAACTGGCATGGGCTCAGTCTGAAGTTACTTACAGAAGATAAATGGTAGCATTAATGTTCAAGCTACCAAATTCAGTTCAATCTATGAATGATTCAGTAGTGTTGAGAAAAACAAAACTTTGTTCACATGGCCTTTTTTTCTTCTTTTATAATTGTAACTGTATGATTCTGCATGTATGAGACTTCATTACTTCTTTGTTTGAATGTATCAAAGGCTTTGATATTGCCAAAATGTAAGAAGCAAAAATATCTCCTTGAATGCCAAAATCAATAGAACTACTCTTGTATATCATTTATCTCTTCCTTTTTTGCATTCTACCTTCTCCATTCTGGCAGCTCTCACCCAAGTTGTTCACATTCAAGGTAATACATTTAAATTTGTTACCAGGCAGACTTACCATGAGGGGTTTATTTTTATGCCACTTACAGAGTTGTGTATTTTGATATCTAGAAGCCAAGCAAAAAAGGGAGCACAGACCAGTTGTGATGGAAGATACTTGAAATTCTCTCATGAGGACTCACACAATTAAAGAATAAAAGTTCCTGTCTTATTCCTAATACAGAGTGGATGATATTTGCTGCTTACCTTAAACTTAGGTCTAAATGACCTTTATTAACAGTCAATGTTTAATTGATGTAACACTCCTCTAAACTGGCAGAAAGCTACAAGGTCGTGAAAGTGCTGCTGCTGTCTCTCACTCGCCTGTGCAAGCCAAATAACACAAGGTCATTTCTCCTCCATTTTTTCCCAGAGGCTGCTATTCTTTACATGATTATTTACTGTTTGAGTCAGAAGTACATTTTCATGATTTATTTATATAGCACATCAAGCTTTAAATAAAACATGCATCCAAATTTAATGTTCTGTCTCTAATGTGCCAGTTATGTGACTAATTCATTAGGTTTGTCACTGACTTATAAATTATGCAAATGACTTTTCAACCATGAAGCTGATTTGGATCCATATTTCATACTTTGGAATGTAAATATCTGTTTTATTAATAGCAGTTTGTTTATTAAAAATAAGCTTCAAAGTTAACATACAGACTTACCATTGAAAGTATGATTTGCCCCCAGCGAACTATCGAAATACAGAGTTACCTGCAAAGATTTATTTCTATAACCCCATTTTAAACACCAGAGTTCTTCCACTTTATTAAGATGGATTGTGCCTTTCTCCTTCCGGGGCTTTGTGGGAGGATAGCAATGGCGGCACGTATAACTAATGCTTGAGGTTTACCCTGTCATAAAGAGAGACTATGCTGCCATTTTCTGTTATTTTACCCGAGTCTGCACAATAAGCAGAGCCTATCAGTCAGCATTTTGGACCTCCAGAGCTGGGACGTCCTATATCAATTTTCTCCCTACTTCAACTGTGTGGGAACAACTGCACAGAGTCAGGAATAAACCAGTCATGTAAGGATGATAGAAGACAATTGCTTAATGCACGCAGAAGACAGACTGATGTTTAATTTCAATTTTTTTGTTCAGGATCATTGATATGTTTTCAGGAGCTTTGTGTCTGCCTCTCTGGAAAAGCTACCCTGTCAAATGCCAGGTCTGTTGCTTTTATGTTAATGTCACCGGTTTGGCTGAGGTTGAGCCAAGGTCCGGTAACGATAATGCCTTCTCTTACTCCAGCAGAAATAGGGGAAGGGAGAAAAGAATGAGTGAGACTACTATGCTTTTTCTGAAAACTGAAACAAACTTTAATAACACAACAAACAGAAAAATATGAAATACAAACAGAAAAGTAGTGAGGTATGGTACTGCGGATTTTGTAGGAAATGGAAAGGCGAGGGTTAAAACCATGGGATGGAAAGTAAAACCATGGCAGTTTGAAGATGGTGGTGGCCACGTGGCAC
>NW_010394861.1:12894-20249 GCF_000710305.1 Buceros rhinoceros silvestris
AAAATACAAAACCGCGGCGCCACATGGGGAGACCCAAACCAGCACGATTTTACCAGTCTATTGGGGATTAGAGGCAGAAGCAGGCAAACCCAGCGGTGAAAAGCGTAGCAAGCAGGGAAATGGCTCCTCGGGCGTGTGTGGCCCTGGTCTCGCACGGCGCACGGCTCGGCAGGCAGAAAGGCTCCAAAAGTGGCAGGTTCCGCAGCGGCGGCAGCGAGGGGGGCTTTTTCCCAGCTGGTCCCACCAGCAGCGGATTACGGAAGCTGCAGGGAAGCAAAATAACCCCGGGGCAAGAAACAGTGAAAAGCAGGAAAAGCAGGAACAGGCAGCTGGAAGGCAGAACCAAGCAGGCAGGTCCAGGGGCAGGGGCTGTCCAGAGTCCAGAAGGGCATGTGGCTACTCACACTGGCATCCGCTGTCGAAAAGGGACAGGGCTGCCCATGCGGCTGGTTCTTAAAGGGCCGGCACCTGGAAAAAGGAAACGGAAAGAAACCCACCAGAACTTCTAACCAATTCGATGTTGCGTTTATATGTACATGGCAGGGAATACCTGATTGGTCAGTTTATAACAAAGCTTCCAAAATGGGAAGTTTTGGCTAAACCAGGACAGTTAAGTAGTGCTTTATTTTGCAAGTTACTCAGAGATATATCAGGCTATTGCATGAGAACAAAGGTAACGGAATCAGGTTCCGAGGCATTTGATATAACGCTGCTGCCTCCTTTGAGAGCACGCATAGAATCAGTCTCGAGGAGAAAAGACAACGCAGAAAGAACCGTGCCTCAACTATTCCACCCAAGGAGACCTTCTGGTGTGCTCTTTGCAACCGGTCTTGCCTATCCCGCATTGGCCTTTTCAGCCATCAGCGTGCTTGCAGTAAGCGTGGGTAAAGCCCTTCCCAAACCTTCATTCACGAAGCCAAGGCATGATGATGATATACATCAAACAGCTTAGATACAGTGTTTATGTAGTACTGATCCAGTCAGAAGATGGACGCCCCTTAGTCTCTCCCTTTTCCTTTATGTAATCTAGATTTTAAATGCCACAAGCAACGGGCAGAAAAAGGAACACCAGACAATCTGACTGTGCTAAGCTCCGTTTATTAAGCCAACAAAGAGACTTACAGGCGGCATGAGGGAAAGATTTACACAGACACATAGACACGCATGCAAACTTACTGTTAACTGACTGCCAGTGAGTTGGCACAGTTGCAAGTGGGGTTAACACTTTCTCCAGCTGCTCCATAGTGGGCTCTGGACAGGAACTTGGCACCAATATGTCAATGGTTGCACCGTGGCTCTTCTACATGGTGTCAAACATCTATATGCCCGTGTTTCCATGATATCTATTGATGACACTATGTGTTTCCAGCCATTTCACATGTTGTTAACCTGACACTTGTTGATCCATGATCTGTACCATCCACATTCAGTTCTTATTTGCAATGTCATGTTGGCTATGGCTCAGTACATTCAGTTATTTGCCTTCGATCAAGTCAAAGTCGTGGTGCTCCCACTACACATTAAATGTCAGAGAGTATTTTAAATCAAACTAATTGGCCATAATTTCACTGTTTTTTACTATTTTGAAAATGTTGCATTATCAATGGGTCAAATTATGTTCTCGGTTACAAATCTATGTATGTAATTTCGGCCCCTTATTCAGGGGCAGTTATACCTGATTTACACCAGTGTAGAAGGTTCTGTGAATTCAGCCAGGTTTATACTTTTTAATCCAGAACAACCTTTGTCCCAGTGACTAAGACCCATTTTCAACACCTGAGCAGCAGAGGTAAGTCATCCAGTATAAATTAGAGGACTTCTGGGTCATACTCTTATCAATGATTCAGGGAGATACAAAATTTGTGTAGCCTTTTCCTGCTAGCAACTTTCCCAAAGACCTACCATTTATTTCCTTTATTAAACATGTAAGAAATGCAATAAAATCTATCTGCTTGAATTTTAGATTCTACCCTTTTAAAGCTTTTAAATCATTCAGCCAGAAGTTAATTCCTTCTGCAAGCGTGAAGCTTTTCTCCCTATAATTATTTTTCTGGATATACAAAATTTTGTGACTGACTTGACCTTGAGTTGTTTATCTGTACAGCAAAATTCCTTCTGAAGAAATTCGTTAGGCTAAGAAGGCACAGAAGCTGAGGCTCTTTTACCCTGTTCCTGCTTCTTTTCCTGCCATTGTTACTGACCTCAAATCCCAAAGAGAAATTTGAACTGGAATATTTGTATGAATTGATTGGCACATACTACAGCTTGCAGCTGCATGGTCTCAAGCTCTTACCTCATTAGTTCTTCTAATAAAAATTGTTAGGTGTTGTGGTATTCCAATGGGAGAAAAGAAGGGAAAACAAAAGCACTTTAGAAAGCAGAACAGATAAGTTATTAGGGATTTCTTATTTTGAATCAAGCTACTGGGTTAAAGTCATAGTATGATGCCACTGATCTTGATAAACAGCACAGACACAACATTTTTTTTTTTTTTTTTTTTTTTTTTTTTTTTTTTTTTTTTTTTTTTTTTTTACAATCAGCCTTTTAAAATGACCAGACAGATTATTTTCACATTTTTCAACCAGATGGAATATACTCCATCTTTGGAAATTCAAATCTGTTCATACTATATGCATAGGCTAGGTGTACAGCTTAAACAGAACAAGTATGCTGTCTGGAGCAGGCATTGATGCACGATTTATGTGATAATGATCAGTACAGAATTAGATAAGCCTCAAAAGCTCTGGATTAAGAGTAGAGGTTAAAAGTCAACAGTACAACACTTGACAAATAGATCTGATGATTCTTAGTGGTAAATACCCTGGATAGATGTGAGCTAGCCCCTTCTTTATAGAAATTATGGAGTTTGACTCAGAAGAAGCTCTTACAGGCACTTAAAAGTTAACTGTTAGTATATGACTGATTCCACTGTAGTAAATTAAATGTTGGCTTTTCTTAGAGGCCTGTAACTACACAGACAAGATTGTCTGAACTCTTAGAATTGCTCCAAATTTCTACCTGACTGGGATAACATTGTAGATATACTCAGGTAATTTTATATATATGTGTTTAGGAGTACCTTGGAAATATATTAATCATAAAAAATTGTGATTTCTTTCTTCCTGGAGGTGAGAATACCTTTTTTTTTCTTCCACACTAGTAAGGCTACAGTAACTCAGATAGGAACAGAATCTGATTCCTCATTTAATGGCACCTCTTAGACTCCTTTGTCGTTTAAAGAAAAAACCACTACCTTTTAACCCATGATTTGCCATATTTTCCTGCATCATTTACTTTACATGTATTTTAGAGCAGTACACACTAAAACATTTGACTAGAGCCTGAGCAAATTCTGAGGTGTAAATTTATTAGTTACCTTGGTAGTGCAATGCTATTTATTAATCTTAAATCGACCAAAAAAGTAAAAGTTTGTTTTCATTATATAGTAATTATAGGATGGTTTGGGAAAATACAATACTTGGAGACACTTAACAGTCTTTACACCGAGCATTTCCTCTTCTCTCTCTTCTCAGCAAAGGTGGTGCTAGCACTGAGAATGAGAAAGGGGTGTAGTGGAAGTGTGCAGACGAATATAATCATTTTAATAAATGTCAGCACCATGTTGTAAGGTATCCAACATTTATGAAAAACTATTCTACAAATCTCTGATGAGACATTTCACTAACAGGACTTATTTACATATATGCCTTTTCATTAATCGGAGAAGGATCTACACAGCTATTGAATTAATATTTCACAAAAAGCTAATGTGCCACACTGCAGTATCCTTCCTTTGGTGGAGTCGGTGGAGAGGACCCAGCATCTGCAGAACCAAAAATTTAACATAGTAAATTACTATACCCGACTGTGAAACACTGCAGTTAGAATGCCATTCCTCAGCAGCAGCTCTCTCACTATAAATAAACAATTTGCATGATAAAAAATAATCTCCTTACAATATAATATATTGGTCTTTTTTTGGTAGTGTTTGCTGGCTTCTTTGTTTAAACACGTTCTGAGTTCTGATTCTTTCGTCCTTTCGCTTCCTTGCAGTTTTTTAATTTCACAGTGACTGTGTGACTCACAATCATTTAGTGTAACTTGCAGAAACCAGAAGAAACACATTCCAAAGTTTTTCTGAACACTGAGTATGTTTCAGTAAATATACTGAATTTATTGTGTCAACAGGTTATGGTATCATTTAGGGGTGAAGGGGTGGGAGGGCAGAGAACCAATAATTTAGTGCAGTAAATGAACAAACGTGACTCTGAAACCTTGCAGGTAGAATGCCATTTCTCAGTAGTATTGTTCTCATGACACACAAGCAGTTTCCATCACCAAGTTCCAGTAAAGTTAAACTGATGAATGTTGCAACACCAGTGAGAGGTCAAGCATGTATTTTTCTATTTGATGGAAAGAATGGACCTTATAATGTGATTTGAAACAAAGTTAAGAGTAGAACAAGACACAGATCTTTAAATGTCCTGGTGCCAGCTGGGATAACTTATCCCCAAAGAAGCTGGGTTCACCAGATCTCCAAGCCATTCCTCAAAGGAGCAATATATATTCGTGAATAACTTGATCGTCTTTTCATAGATTCTGCAGATGCTGTTTCTGCTAATGCTTTTTGACACTTAGAAGGATAAGAACTACTAATAATGTAATTCTGTTACTGCCAAACAATTAATTAAAAAACCTGTGGCCTTCAAGAAGTGCTTTTCCCCATGCCTTAAGAGCTGCCTCTTTCTCAATATCCTCCATTACCTAGAAAAAAAAATAGATGGCCTGAGAAGAAATGTAAAAGGCTAATCTGTCTTCAGGCCACAGTCATCATTTGCTAGGCAACACAGCTACACTAACAGAGTGCAAGAAGCAATCTCTATTCATCAGCCTTGTACACTACACAGCCTCACTGTCAACCAAAAAAACCTACAAAATAAATTGTAGTAAGGCCTGCAATTATTTAGAAAAGCATATGTAGTGCATTAAGGAGTTATTAGAGATTTGAAGGAAACAGAAGATTGGCTGGAGAAAGGAATAAAGAAATCAATGAGTAAGATGACTGATGGATTTTTTTGCTGTACCAAATAACACTTTTTTTCTCTGATAATATATTCCTATTGGAACATATCATTACATTGGAAAGAATCAAATATTCTTTCTAGAATTGATGAAACAGCTTCACATGCTGGATTGTATAGCCTTAATCTTCTTCTACCTTGATGATGGAGATCAAGATCATTCAGTGTTATTCCTTTTCTCAAAGAGAAGAATAAGGAGGATGATATATAAATTTACATTAAATGCTTCCTCAGGTAGTTATACCAAACATGGATGCCCCTCTTCCTCAACTTCTTATTACTGTGGGTCGTTTCCTTCCTATGGCCTCAGAATTCCTTTGAAGAATAATATAATTTGGGAAGCATATTGTTAAAAATAGAATTTGTGCAGCCTTATTCATGACAGTCCAATGCTATGTCTTCTGCATCTTAAGAGTTTTGATGTTATTTCCTGAATTAAGGGGAATAGAATTATTGGTTCAAATCTGGCTTAAAATGCATGATTAGCATATAAAGGAAGACACACAATGAAAAAAAAAACTGTTAAAAAAGACAAATTTAAAGTATTGAAATATATATAAAACTACCTATACCTTAAATTCACTTCATAGACAAAATTAGTAGTAAAGGTAAGATATAAAGGTATTATTGTTTTATTCCGTAAGTTTGCTGCCTCGCACTTTAAAAGTACAGCAAATGCCACTGTTCTTCTCATGGGAAGAAATTGAAGGAAACACGTTTTTCTTTTTAGAGCCAAACCTAACTCTTTCTAAAAAAACTTGAAAATTCTCAGTTGGCCATGAAACTATGACAATTAATAGGTAAAGGAAAATAGTGATATAGATTTATGTTTGTCCAGATAAAAAATATACCCAGCTGGCTTTTTTGCAAGGGGTAACAGATGTTTGGGGTGTCTGCAGTACACCTGGATTCATGAAAAGAAGAATGTGTGGCATGAGCTCTCAAGTGGATATTTAATGTGAGGTTAAGTCTTTCTTTCTCTAAGTATGTCGAAGAATCATGCTAAGCATACTGTCTTACTCATCCACCTCCAGAAGACCGAAGGCACAGTACATAATTATAGCTAAAAGTACTGTTAATATCGCTTTCATTGTGCTACTGGGCTTTAGGATTATAGTCATATAACCTGGCAGATACTCTTCTTTTTAGCTGGACTTTGCTGACAACTATCACTGGTTGGATAGAGCGGGTAAAACTGATGACCCAGACCACAAGGCAATAAAAATATATTAAAACCAGAATTTATTAAGAAAAGAAAAGCTTGCAGTTTTCACAAATTCAAGGTACTTCATTACTCCACCACTAACAGCCCTACTGAGGCCTTTATTTTTATGTGCTAGTTGTTATTGTTACTATAATTAACAGACACATAAGTATTCAAAGCTTATTTCTGCACAGAAAACTGTGTTACAGTTTTCTTTTTTTAATCATAAGTGACTGCTGTGTAACATACTCTTGATTGCTTAATGCTGCACCTGCACCATCTAAAATTAGCCACAATTGAACTGGTTGGACACTAAAGCCAGAAAGCAGTTGACATTCAGTCTTAGTCACTGGGGTACAGAAAGAGAGGAAGTGATTTGAGTGTTGTCAACTCTTAGAATATTTGGCATTTTCCAGGGGAAAAAAAAAAATACTGCTACTTGAGCACTGAGAATATTTACAATTCTTAGTTTCATTTGAAATGGGAAAAAAAAAAAGTTACAAGCTGTTACTAATACCAAGAAAATATCATTCCCAATTTCAAAAGCTGCTTACCTTTACTGCCCCCCACCCCTCTGCAATGTTTTCTTTTCTTGAATCACAACAGTTCATAGACTTTACCTTAACATTTCTGAACCCCTGAGCTAACCCACAGTATATCTAGTAATTTGCTTGCTACCCCAGTTCATACAATACTCTGAAGCCTGAATAAAACTAACCAAAGACTTCCTAGAAGTCTTCTAAATTAATCTACTTCCTAGGTTTCTTCCAAAAACCGTTTTCCTCCTCCTCCCTCTCTTAACCATAAGTGATCTTCAGGAACTGCTGAACTGTTTGTAGAAACTGTAAAAAGATACATCACTCCTCATGTTACAAATTCTAAGGCAAGGAAGGGAAGGGGGCAATATATCAGAGTAATTTAGCATCTGGTTTGATAGTAGTCCACGTGTGGTGTCTTTTTGATATGTTAAGAATAAACTCCAGTATTGCATATAGATTTTACAGTTTTATTTTCTAGTGTTTATAGTGAATCGCATAATTATTCAGCAAGAATCCTAAATAGGATGTAGG
>NW_010394861.1:20388-20816 GCF_000710305.1 Buceros rhinoceros silvestris
AATGCATGGGAATAGCAAACACTGCGATGAAAGGTAGATGAAATGTACAAAGGGAGAGCTAAACATCTTTCAAGTGTCATCAGTATCACATTAGCTGGTGAGTGCTATGGGAGTGTAAATCCAACGGGTACTGACAGAACTGCAGCGTAATGTTCTGAAGTAATTAGCAATACTCAGGTTCTCTTTCAGGTAGCTGTTAGAAGTTAGCACAAGTTAAATTGAAAACATAATGTTCTGCCAAGATGCAAAGATAACTTTTCTCAAGTAGGAAAAGGTGCACTAATTCTCCATTGTCTTTTGAGGAAGCTAGGGGAGGAAGAAACAAGTTATTGGAAAAGTAATTTAGACATTATAATGGCGTTGTTAAGACAATGCAATGCTGTGGCTGGAAAACATGAAACTCAGCAGGGACAATAAAGTAAAGGATA
>NW_010394861.1:20981-25774 GCF_000710305.1 Buceros rhinoceros silvestris
AGAAGTATAGGGGAATAAGTGGGAGGAAACACCTTAGTTTACTGAGAACATTTGAGAGGCATATCTTTTAAGTTATTCCTCTGCTTGCCTTGCTTTTTCAAATATTGCTTGCTCTGGAATATCACACACACACACACACACACGGTTTCACAAGATTCATTTACTTAGTATTTCCTTTTCTTACTCTGTGAATCTGAGAATCTGAGGTGGGTAGGAGGGAGTTTCACAAGATTCATTTACTTAGTATTTCCTTTTCTTACTCTGTGAATCTGAGAATCTGAGGTGGGTAGGAGGGAGGAAGACCAAAAGATCAATGGTGCTATATGGGACCGCTAAATTCTGAGCTCAGAGACATGGGATTTTTCTGTATAATATTTTGGTGACAACAGGCAAGGGCAAAATCACTGCCATGCCTGTGACCATAGCCAATGCTTACTTCTGGAAACCTCCCAATGCTGTGTGTTCAATATTGGTTTTATGTATGTGCTTTGTCTGAAAGTCAGTCCAATGGCTTACGGGCAGGTGCCTCACAGAGTATCTTTTACTACAGACTGCTGCTGAATATGCCAGCTCTATGTAGACAAGGTCTGTGTTCTAAAGAGCTAAAGGAATATCTTCTTTAGAGCAACAATGGCTCTAGTTTTAACAAAACAAATGCATAGTTAGCAGTCAGTATAGAATATGAACCATTTTCTATGGGTTTGAGATACTAAATTTTTATTAGTTTGGCCAGTATGAATATAGAGGATGTACATACATACCTCAAACGGCAGCTAAAATCTGTATACAGTATATGAAAGATACTCTTCCATTCTTTTAATTATTATCCTGATTTGAGTGAAAACAGAACTAATTCTGTTCAGAGATCTGCTTTGCAGCTCAGTCTCTTCTAACTAATTGCACTTTCTGAAGTTAATGGCATGTTCTTGCAGACAGTGTCTGCTCCTAGAAGTGGTAATGCTTGATGCTTACAGTCACTGCCAGGGACTGGTGTGCAGAAAGGCTCTTGCTTCTACTTTCTCCTGTGAAGACCAAGGTCACTGCTAAATCCTCTGTACCACGGTGGGGTGCAGTAAGTTACAGCTGCACCTGTGGGGAGGAGTGGACAGGACAGATGATCCTACACTGACCAACGAGGTGTTCCATCCCATAGACATCATGTTTGGTAGAAAGCTGACAGTCTCACTCTCTCTAGCTCTCTCTTCTTCAATGGCCAGTGTCTGAGGAGGACTCTGATCTGCCTTTGACCCCAATCTATGCAGCCCTAAATCCAGTTCTGGAATCCAACTCCTGCACCTGGTTCCCGTCTTCTGCTGAGCCCATCCTGGGCCTTCCCCAGTGTCTGCCCTGCAGCATCAATGGTGATGGTGAAGTAGTTGCCGTCAGGGGGTTGGGTATTGGTATTGTATATATTTGTATATATTTAATTTTATTTTTCTTATTACTCTCTTAAAGCAGTTTTAATTTTGTTTTCCAATCCATAAGTTTCTCCCCCATGCTCCTTTACACTTTCCCCTCCTTTGGAAAGAGAGGAAAGGGATGGGGGGTTAATAGAGAGTGTCTGTCGTTCATCCAGTAGTTGGTCCAGCCCTAAACCTTGACAATTATTTTTAGTGCAAAAGAAAGAAAACCAAGTGCCATGGATGACTTGACATGTATTAACATGACAGAATGATCTTCTAGAGTATTTTAACCACAGCATTCCATAACCCGAATTTTAACATTTTATATTTATAGGCAGATTTTGATCAAGCCTGAGAAACACCTGAATTTCCGTGAACTTATCACAGGAAAACCTATCAAATAGTTAGAAATCACCACTTTCTGGGTGTGATTACTGAAGTAACGAATGCCTTGTATGTAAGTTCGAGTATAGGAGTTTGAGATGTTGTCATGGGTTAAGGCTGGGCCAGCCATTAGATAAATGACAGATGCTCTCTATTAATCCCTCTCCTTTCCCAAAGGGGAAGAGAAAGGGAATAAGGGAGACTTATGGATTCAAAAGAAAACAAAAACTGCTTTAATGAAAGTCATAATAATAAAATTAAATATATATAAATTCATACAAAATCAATACCCAGCCCAACCCTCCTGATGGCAATTACATTGCCAGCACCACTGATGTTGTGGGCAGATGCTGGGCAAGTCTCAGGCTGCACACAGAGGCAGATGGGAACCAGTTTCAGGAGCTGGATCGAGGAACTGGATTCAGGGATGCACAGATTGGGGTCAAAGGCAGAATGGACAGAAATCTCCTTGAATGTCTGCCTTTGAAAAAGAGAGTTTGATCCTTGTGATCCCTCAGCTTTATGCCAAATATGATGTCTATGGGATGGAATTCTTTGTTGGTCAGTGTAGGGTCACCGTTCTGTCTGCTCCTCCCTGCAGGTGTGGTCTCTTACTGCACCCCCAGCATGGTCCACAAGATTAACAGTGATCTCGGTCATCACAGGAGCAAGTATACGCAAGAGTGTCTCACCAGTCACACCAGTCCCTGGTAATGACTAAAAACATCAAGTGTTACCACTTCTGGAAGCAGACACTGTCTGCAAAAATAGGCCGTTAACTTCAGGCAGTGCAGTCACTTGGAAGAGACTGACCCGAAAAGTAAAACCTCTGAACAGAATGAGCTCTGTTCTAACTCAAACCAGGACAGTAAGACTGATGGAAATAGTATATTAGCCTAGAAACTATTAATAACAATTGCAGATTAAAATACGGTAAGTAACTGGGTTTCATCCTGTCTCCACAGTGCATTGCCCTCAGGGTTCCTCATCTCCAAGACATCTATTCCCAGACACCCCACTCCTGTAGACCTCCCTGTCATCCTTGGCTTTCTGTCCATCGGTAGAGGTGACGTTCAGGCTCAGTTTTGGTAATGAATGATCTTCAAAAGTGGCATGGCAGGAAGAAAGTCTCAAAAGGAAAATGAAAAGGAAAGGCAATCAATGGACAGTTGCTGCTTTTTTAATTAAATAGTAACTCGTGTCAGCATAAACTCTCCCAAAACTTACTTAGAAGAGTTACAAGCAATTATGTAAGCAGTAGTTGCTGGAGTGTGCAGGTTGAAGTTCTGATGTCAGGTAAAACTTGCAGAGTATAACTGTGGGATTCAGCTTTCTCTGTCCAGAAAATAATGAGGCTTGTGGGGGCTTTCTCTGATAAACCCTTTTGGCAAGCTCAGGTGGTTACTCTGTTGAAAATAACAAGTTTTTCCTACCTGAAGCAGCATGCTGTCCGACGAGAATCCAGCCTTGACTCCAACAGAATGATAATGACTCTAAAGAGCCCAGAGAACTGATACAAAATTAGAAAACAGCAAGCAGTAAAGATAGGTGTAATAGGTACAGATGCTTTAGAAAATAACACAGAAGTTGTTGATCATAGAGCTTTTAGTTGATGTTTTAAGGATGTTCTGGTGTGTGCTATGACTGTCGTTATTTTTCCCCGTCAGTTTCTCTGATACCAGCATTTCTTCAGGGTTGGTTGGTTTGTTTGTTTTTAAGTTGACATGATCAGAGAATCAATGTCAATTGTAAGAACAAAACATCAGTTCCGCAATTTTGCTCATTGTCATCATGATTCTACAAATAACTCTGAGCTTGTGACTGATATTTCAAAGTAGGCCTTGCTGATTACATTTCAGGGAGTCAAGACCATAGATTTCTTGTTTAATTACAGCAGCTTAATGTGAATCCTGGGAATAGATATTCATTACTTTGCTCGGTGTGTATTAAGGCACTCGGAAACGGGACTGATATCAATTCTGGCCTTAAAAATCCATAAATCTGTACCATGAATAGGGCATAAAACTAAGGTGGCCAGCACAAGTTGTTCTCACAATTGAATGTTTCATTTGAAAACACGATATTCCATATCAATTAAAACTTGTTTTTTTTATAAATAATTGACAAAGGTGCAAACCTATACAAAAAAAGAAAGCAACAGTATTAATTTTGAAAGGTTTTATGGCTTATGTTATTTTTATTTTCTTTCCTTTAGCAGTGAATAGGCTTCTGTCAGATTAAAATAACGTATTTACTGGCTAAATATTCTGCCTGACTACTTTATATTTGAGATTTAAGATTCACTCAGATCCCCATTCTGACCAAAAATATTCTAAAATTCTCTTTCTACTTTAGCATCAGTCTTCGATGATGGATTATAAATAGCTCAAGGAATTATTTTCATCTAGAAAGCAGAATAATTTCTATTATTGTTGAGTTTGGGATTTTTCCTTTTTTTGGAGAGGGGAATTAAGTTTATTTTAAAACTTTCTTGCCTGAATTTAGTTGGGAAAGCAGCAAAGTTTCTTTATCTTCACCTCTCCAATGGATCTCATCATGTATTAAAGGGCTAGCGGTAGTAGCTGCATTTCATTATATTAGAATATATGAAAGCATACAAAAAGTGGGGCAAGAAAAATGACTAGCTATTTCAGGACTGGCTGGGCAGGGAGGTGAGAACTTATGATGAAATCACACTGCAGGGGATGGTTATGCCTTACGGCTGTGCCTAAGGCTATAGTGCTTGGAACAGAGTTCAAAGGGTTAGTGTGCAAATTAAACTGAAAAAAATTAGGACGTTCAAATCCATATTTACCTTGTCTCAGTTTTATTTTTAAACTCTGTCAAAACCCACAGTGCAAGATTTTTACTAAGCCAAGGGTTTATTACTCCCTCTCCTTTTTTGTACTGGAATTTTTAGAAATTGGTCAGTCTGCAGATAAGTTGCTGGAACAGTAAATGATATTATCTTAGAACGGACAACTGTCATTGCAAATGACTCTTCTG
>NW_010394861.1:25885-32135 GCF_000710305.1 Buceros rhinoceros silvestris
ATTTTTGTAAATACAGCAGTTTAGGATTTTATTGGTGAAAGAGTACTCTGCTTATTTTACTATACTGTTGTATTTTTTCTTTTTTAATTGGTAGATCACACACTCAAACAAGAAGAAAGGAGTATGAAGAGGGTATGATGAGACTAAGATCTTTAGGTTAGCATTTTAACTATCCTCAGTTCTCACAGGGTTTTGCAGGTGTTCTGCTTAGGATAAATGTGAAGCTACAAAGCACCAGTAAAAGGTAAAAGAGGGAGTTTGCAAGCTGAGCATGTTCACTGTGAGGCTGTACTGGTTTAAGATAAACAGGATTAGTTTACCTTTGGTTTTGTGGAGATGCTGGGGATTGAACCCAGGACCTCATACATGCAAAGCATACCACCCTGAGAATGCCTCATTTCGTCTGATCTGAGAAACCAAGCACGTGCAGCAGAGAAAAATAGACGTACCAGCCAGCCAGTGGTGTATTCCTCCCAGCATGTCAGCACATCTCATTAGCTCTGCAGTCTTGGCACACCCTGATGTATCCCTTGAAAATGCAAGGACGATGCTGCTGAAGGGGGCCACGTGATCTGCGCTGCTCCACTGCCACTACTACCACTGCCATCCTGCCCCGCAGCCTACTCTTTTCCAAAGCTCCGGACATGCGGCTGCTGCTCCGCGACGGTTAATGGCTTGGTAGCCTATATTACCCACGGATTGGGTACCACCCCCTCCCCATCTTTGTGGCACCAGTTCAGATTCTATATCAATCCATTCAAACTTTGTTTTTGTATATAGTTTCTTTCTATTATTATTATTAAAATTGTTTTAGTTTCTAAACTTAGCAAAGGCCTGGCAACCTTTTCTTTCTTTTCTCTCTCTTAAGCTCTCTCCCTCTTGGGAAAGGAAAGGTGCTAATTAGACAGAGTCTGTCCTGTGATTGGCCAGCCTTAGTCAAACGGTGACAATGGCATCTGATAAAAATAGAGTTCCTGTTTCAACCCCCTGTGCAGCATGGTGTGGGCAGGGCTTAAAGCTACATCAATGTTCCTTCTACCTGCACTCATCTTGAAGGAGACTTGGGTGCTTGAAAGAAATTTCCAAATGCCAAAAGTGAAGCTATATTTAAATCACTGGCTTTCCTCAATTATTGCTGAGCACACAGAGTGTAGGTGTGACAGTATGCTCTCCTTCCCACAGTCTGACCTGTATTTCTCATAAACCTGATCAAGAGATAACCACTGGTGCAGTTGTGATGGATACATCTGGTCATGTGGATTTGGGGGACACAGGTGACAGCATAATAGCTAAGGGCTAATTTGAGCAATGCACCCACCTAACAGCAGTGCTGGACAACATCTGACTAGCCAAATTTGGATGAAACTAACATCTGTAGTTGGTATGTAAATATGACCATAAGTCAAGTTATTCCGTAAACAACAGACAACCCAGATCCTGTTGAGCTCTCCTGCACGGCAGGGGGCTGCCACACCAGGGCAGTAGGGACACCTATCGAGGTTATTCCTTGAAGTTGAGAGAATGCTTATTGCATCAGATTCTCGGTAAGTGAATTGGGAATAACTGTGGTGAAACCTTGAAATCTTGGCTAAATGATATAAAGGACTGATTGTACATATATAATCCTTTAGACATAAGCTGTTGTCCAAAGCTGGGACTGAGTCTGGATCCAGTGGCACCTAAATTCAATGAGGACTTTTCTGAACCTCATGACTCAATGAGTCCTCCCTCACAGTTTTGTCTGTTCTCTATGCAATAAATAATCAAGTATGCTGTGCCATTGAATCTTGCTAAACCACTGTTACATTTACTATCAAACCTTGTTAAATCACTGGTTTATATCAATAAACATACTGCCATTTCTCTCTTAGAAGTGAAGTATGTCACTCCATCCATGAAAGAAAGCCGGTGACCTTGTGTTGGACATAGTATTTTTACATTCAGGATGAATACTGTTCAGGAAAGACCCACATGATCACTAGTATCACAAAGCTGAGAATTATCACCCTCATTACTCCTAACAGTAAAAGCAGTAGAACAAATCAAAAAGATGCAATTAAAATGTTGGTAATGAAAGGAGTCTGACAGATAAAATGCAAGAACTAGAACACCTTCTGCAGTGTAAAAAAAATGAATGTAAAACAATACTGCAAAAATGATGGAACTCTTGCCATGATGGGTGTCTGGACATCAGATGGATAAAAAGAAGTGACATAAATTAAAATGGAACTTAAATGATAATTCTGCTGGGGAAAGATGCAATAAATGGCATCATGGTTATAATGCTATAACCATTACTCGTCACAATTTCAGTATTATTTGGAATTTTATTTCACAATTTCAGTACCTGGTTCTTTTGGGTTTTTTTAAACGACACAGAAATAAGAAGCACTGGTCACTGTGTGAATATGGGACACTCTACTTTCTCAAGACGGTCAGAAAAACGAATGCTGATAGAATTTGGGCCCTGCTTTCCTATTTTGTCTTCTCTCCAGTTTCTCTACTAACTAATCAGAGAGATGTAGTCCTGGAGATATTTGTTCCTTGGGGATAAAAGTTAATTTTTTAACAGAGTGATGTGGCCTCAGTAGGTAGATGTACATGTGGAATCTTGTGTAAGTCTCTTCCCTAGTTATTAAAGGCTGTTAAAGTTTCAAGTCAGTGACATAATTGTCTCTTTCTAATCTTATGCAAAAACTAAAACTGTATAGAAAGTTCCCATTCATGCAGATTTATAAGGAACTTCCACACTGGTAAAGATAGACATCCTATGCGGAGACTAGAAAAGCTACACTGTCTTGAGGAGACCGATATGAATTTGTTAGTAGCTCACAGAGATACAGGACACGATTGCTTGAGTAGGCTCAGGGAACACAAAAATTTATTGAGCATTTTATATTTGGAAAATATGCTTTTCCTTCAAGTACCTGAATACCTTCAGAGGTGCTCCTGTGATTCTTGAAAGCTGAAGATTGACATTAAGGTCTGAAACTCATGAAAGTTCTGGAAAAAAAAAAAAGATCTGTTTTCTCAGTAAGTCCAATTCTGAAAAACAGCAAAGTAATTTTAAAACTGAGTTCCCACTGGGCTAAATGTAGTAAAAGGATGTTAGGAATTCTGTAATGATATCCATCTTCTCTTTTTCTCTCCTTCCCACTGAGCTCCATTGTAGTACTATTTGTACATTCACTGCCAATCTGAGCAATACAAAGAGAAAACAACCCGTTTGCTTCCAGAATAACAAGACGTTATTATTAGCTAATCCATATGGGAGAAGGCTGCAGTGCTGCTTACTGTACTAAATCTGCTTCAGCTTTTACAGTGATCTAACAGGTTTTCTTCTTATAAAAAAAGAAGAAAAATCCATTGTGCTTCTGTGTGTTTTGCTGAGGCTTGTTTTGTGTTTCACACTAGGTTCTGTCTGTCTAAGGAATTTGCAGAGGAGGGGACTAAGGAAAAAAATTTTTTTTTCAGTATATACTGCTGTCCATCGGCCTGTGAAGCAGAGTGTGGTTGACACTTCTGTCAGGAAAAAGGGTGTCTGCACTACTCTGAGTGCTACTTTGAACACAAACCATATTCCCATGGAAATACTCATATGGCATTGCTAATCTCTAAATTACCATTTAAATTAACTAAGTCGTACCAGCTGCATAAAAAAAGGAATAAAAAAGATCTGGTTTGTGTTTGAGAGGCTTTCACTGAACTGGGATCGAATCATTACCTCCTTTTGTATATGCCCTTTGGAACTTCCCTGATTACTGACTTAGGAAGAGACAACGTTTTGTTAGGTACTGGGCAAACTAAATGCACTCTGGCCAAGCTTCAGCAATAATCAGTGGAGATGCTCAGGGCTCACTGACTGTGAGAAGTAACAACACCATTTTTAGAGCAGAAATATGGATATAAGGACTGGTTTAGTCATTCAAGGAAAAAAAGGTGTTACTTCAATTATTTGGTAGTATTTCATATTTTCAGATAACTTCTTGTACCTTGCTTGAAAAAACATACTATATACATGCAACATTGCTACAGCGAATGCATTACAACATATAAATACAGTGCGTTCATTGCATATACAACAAATCTGTCAATCAACACAAAGAAAAACATGTTTAAACAGATGTACCAGCAAATAGTTTTGCTTCCTCATGAAGGCCAGGTAGTCTTGCACCATTGTAGTGTCCTTTGGGACAACCATTCCAAATGTCCAGGTTGCAACAAAAAACAGCTCCTGGGTTGACAGCTCTTGAGAGAACTGTTGTGTAAATTGCATGGACATAGAGGATCTAATAAGAGTCTGCTTAGAAAAAACACATAAGCTCAGCAGATAACGTGCAGAGTTGACTGCAGTAGATAATAGATCTTCACAAAAGCTAAATCAGATCCAGTAGCAACAGAGTAAGCAGCATCCTTTACTTCTCCAATATGGATTATCCAATATTATGTCTAGTTATTTTCAAAGCAAACAGGATGTTTTCTCTGCATATTGCTCAAATTAGCTGTGAATGTATAAATGCTGCCACTGTGGAGCAGTGTGTTAAAGAGAAGATGGACATGCCAAGCTTGAAAATTGGCTGGAGAGTACCACTTTTTTTTTTTTTTTTTTTTTTTTTTTTTTTTTTTTTTTTTTTTTTTTTTTTTTTTTAATAAGGGCAAAATCGCTAGGATTTTTTTAATAGATACACAGTTTTGTCCTCTCTTCTCTGCTACCACTTGCTACTGGTACCTCATGAGGAAGGTAGTCCAGATAGAAAGCCAAGCTCAAACTGGGAAAAGCGAAGGAATGTGATGCTAAAACTAAAACTCTGGATATGGCATAAGTAGAGCTTAGCTGAAATTAAAATCTTGTGGTTTATCAATTTGATTCAGCCCAAAAGCCTAAATGCCAAGGTTATCAATTACCCTGATAAAACCCTGAAATATTCTGGCAATTTTTCAAATTCACATCAGTCTGGATCAACAGGAAACATTACACTGAATCCACAAGAAACATTTCCATTTTCCTCTCAAAATTTCCCAGAAATTTCAATCTGTGAAAAATACTATTATTGTCATTTATATATTTACACATTTATTCTATTCTCTTCTTGTTGCAGGATAAAATCGAATTTTGAGCTACTCAATGCACAGTGATAAGATCAAGCTATCAGGAATCAGTAAATTGTATATGTAGGAACCATGTCTTGGAGAGTTATCTGATGTGAGCAAGGGTACAGTCTATGTTTAGAATCTCAACGCATTGCAATAAAATTAGTGCTTCCGCCACAGCCTCTCTTACTCACTGATTTATTTCCTATGTTGTAAGTGACTGACTGGGGGTCATAGTTGTACGGGCAAACAGAGATATTGTGTAGTGTTAAAACTTAAGAGCCACTCTGTGTTCACTATATCATCGAATTTGTAAAGTCCTGACAGTTTCAGTACAGCAAATATTCAGATGCAAATGAAATCACCTTTTTCTCCCTACTATTTCATTCTCAAGACTGGAAAGGGTTAGAGTTGGAATGCAACTTAAACATCAGAAGAAATTAGTCATAAAAAGTTAAGACAATGCTATCGTGTCATCAGAAATGCACGTGTCAAAACATCACCTCTAATGTCTTTAGTTCTAAGAAAAGAGAATGAAGTTCATTTGCTCCTTTAATTCTTGTGTATCAACAGATGTTCACACTGAGTCTTTAAAGTAATGGGAGTATTTATTGCCTTGTTTATATGCCCAGAAATACGTAGACCTCATAAAAAGCAGTCTTGTGAAAGACCCGCAGAGCCATGCCTGCTTTCTCCACTGCCTGCCTCCCACAGCTCAGGCTCTGCGCATTAGGGTTCCTGCCTGGCTGTATCGCAGGGATGATGACAGTGAAAGCCTTATTACACACATTCAACAGCTGAACCGAATTCTGTTCAGCCAACATCGCTTCTTTATTAGAGAACTAAAATAGATGGTGCTGGAGCACAGTGCTTTGCTAAAGGTGAATTGACATTTGTGATAGCAGCAGGCCTTTTTTTTTTTCCTCCCATAAAAGCCTTCCTTTAGGACTCAAAAGAACAAACGGACTTCTCAAACCGTGGCTTGTTCTCTTTTATTGCACTGTTCCAACTCTATGCGTTTTCTTTGCTGAATATGGCAAAAGAAACCAGCTGTATTTTTCAGGCAGAAATCTCTCTCCCATTTGACACATTTCAGTGTCAAAACATGCTTGTTACACAAAAGAGAACAGAAATGACAGGTTTTCATCAGCAGGGCGAG
>NW_010394861.1:32275-32514 GCF_000710305.1 Buceros rhinoceros silvestris
ACCGAAGTGACAGTCTTCGACCAGCGGGCCGAGCCTCTAAATACTATTTCTAGACGACCTCCACGTGGAGAAAAAGGATGACGTAATGCTACCGGGAAACAAAAGGAAAAGGAAAAGAGAACAAACCCAAACCGCTCCCGGGGGGGGCTGCTCACTCCCGCAGCGCGGCGGCCTCCGGACCCGCCTTCCTAACGCGACGCCTTTCTAGCGCAGGCCCGGCGCGCCCAGGGCAGCGGGTG
>NW_010394862.1:0-19494 GCF_000710305.1 Buceros rhinoceros silvestris
TGCTGCGTCCTCCGCAGCTGATGCTTTTTCAGCTCTCCCTGCGCAGGAGATGGGGGGCAGGCACCAGAGCACTTGTCAGGCATCACGGGCCAGGCAGCTCAGCGGGCCAAGGTTTGGAAGGCAAGAGGATGCTTGTCCTCAACACGTGCTCTACTTTGGACAACACCCCGTGGTACCACACACCTCTGCTGCTGCGCCGGCGGCTGCTGCTGCTGCTTTTGTATGTGCTGGGTCCTGATCTCGAGCCTGTGCTCCTGCTGCTCCTTTCGGCACCTCTGAGACCTTCCTGGCCAGGCTGCCAAGGGGTGTTTGTTCAAGCCGAACTGACAAACGCCTCAGCCTGCTCCGGTCTCCACGTGCGCGTTGTGTTCCTGCTGGAGACCATCGGCTCTGCAGCAGATGGTTCAGAGAAATAGCATGGAATCCAAACACAAAATGACATCAAACCCAAACGCAGAACCTGAACATAACGTGACGTGAAAGCTAAAGCTAGAGCAACATAAGATCTAACCAAGAAAGCTAAATGTAAAATCTAAAGGCAAATCAAAAGCAATCAGAATGTAAAAAGACCTAAAATCTCATCTTAAAATCTCTGCTTAAACAGATAAGAGAATCTCAACGTAAAAAAAAGGAAAATTGAAAGGTAAAATAAAAATGTAAAATCTAAGACGACATCAGATCGAAATGCAAAATCTAACCGTAAGGGCTGTAAGTAAAAGGGAAAGGTAAAACGACATAAAATCCCAAGGTGGGATGTGGAGCAAGTGTCTCTGGAGTCTAGACAGCTCCTTCCCTCTGGCGGCGGGGCACAGTCAGATCTGATGTCGTTCTACCGTTACGAGTTTCGGGTTTGAATTTCTGCTTCAAACAACGTCAAAGCTAAACGAGAAATCCGGAGGTAAAAACTAAACGTAAATGCTAAATGTCAAATAGGAACGTGGAATTCAAATGGAAAATGTGGATGCAAAAAAAATGGCAAGGTAAAATCACAACCTAAAATCGCGCTAGTATGGAACCGTAAACTTAACCATAGGGTGACCTTAAATTAAAAGGTGGAATAAGATAAAAGCCAAATGTACGACAACCGAGACATCAAATCTAAACATAAGGTGACACAAAAGCTAGACACTAAGTCTGAACAGAAAGCGACGTCAAAGCGAAACATGAAATGACATCCAGTGGTGTGGGCGGACCCCAGCAGGTCCCGGAAGAAGCCTAATTAGCCTAAGTAGAAAAGTATCAGTCAGCAGCAGGAGGTGTGTCGTTTGGGAAGAGACAGAGGCTGGTCAGTGGGCGACTGGAGGACCGGCTCATCTCTGGGCAGGAGAGTGAACCTGAAACCAATCCAAGGAGGGCACGTAGAATAAACACGGTACGAGAAAAGTATAAAGCAGTGCGATAACAGAAGACTAGGGACTTTCTTTTTAATAAAGGCTTTGTGTGCACACAAGCAGTTTGTTGCGTTTGTCCGTCCTGACCGTTCGCGACACAATGGAACCGTCAAACGTAAACCGCCGTCAGAGCTAGAACACGCAGCTAAGCAGCACCGAGCACCCTGCGGAGGTCGACCTTCCCTTGGAAGCACCAGCCGCAGCCCACTGCCTCGAGGCTCAGCACCACGCTCTACCCGTGACTGCAACGACCACAGCCCTGCTCGTGCTCTGCAGCGAGATTCGGCAAGTGTTTCAAGTCCACAGCCCAGGAGCCACGCAGGGGAAAAAAAGAGAGCGCTGAGCGTTCTCCGATCTGCTCTCATGTCCACTTCATTGCTTCCACGCCAGTTCCAGGTGAAGGGCATCTTCCCCCTTCACGGGGCAAGGAAGGAATTTAGACCCAGCAGTCGGTGCGTGCTGCTGCGTGTACACTTCTCCCCCACAGTGGGCACAGGTAGGGAGCGTCCCTAGAGAGATCTGTTCTGTAAATGTTATGATGCCTTGTAAATATTGGTCTGTACAACAGAGATCCGAAAACCTTGGCAGTCTGGGAAAGGAATGAGAAAAATCTAAACTAGAAGCTACAGTCTGAGAGAGACACGGAAGATGACAAAACAGAAGCAAAAGGGCAAGCTAAGCTCTCTGGAGACTGATAACAAACTCTGATACCCATCATCCAACGTATGTGGGAGAGTTCCCACAAAACTCTTCAAATGCTATTTCTTCGGCGACCGGTAGGACACAACAGAGTCCACAGAACGGTGGACTGTGCAAGCTCAAGCCGCACGCGTAATAGCTATGCAAAATTATTAATGAGTTTTTGAATATGTATGATTATTGGGGGGCAGATAACAAATATGCACATAATCGGGTGATACAAGCTTTGGCTGGGGCAGCATACGGGGTGCGAGATTTGAAGAAGATATTCTCCTCGCACCTGGTGCTGGTAAGATAAAGAAAATGCTGCTTCTCAATGCTACATTGGTGTGAAGGAGTTTTTCTTCCCCATTTTTGGTAACCAATCCAAATGGCAAATGATGGCTATCAGCCGGTATCATGACACGGGGGTCACCCCTGCGGATGGCAACGGCTCAGGATGTGACCGTGGTGCTGTGCAGTGTGGAGCACCTGGTGCTGGTAAGATAAAGAAAATGCTGCTTCTCAATGCTACATTGGTGTGAAGGAGTTTTTCTTCCCCATTTTTGGTAACCAATCCAAATGGCAAATGATGGCTATCAGCCGGTATCATGACACGGGGGTCACCCCTGCGGATGGCAACGGCTCAGGATGTGACCGTGGTGCTGTGCAGTGTGGAGGCATTTATGACGCTGGCGCGGTCAGGCTGGTCCTCTCCCAAGTGCGGTGCACTGGAGACTGCCCTGCGGGGCTGCAAGCCAATAGTGCAGCGAGTCACCAACTTCAGAAAAGGGCATGGCCCGTAACAGCAGGGGCTCCAACTCACGTCACACACGGGCCACAGGAAAACGGGAAGGAAGGAGCAACGCTCCGAAAGGAAAAGGTCAGTGCGGGCAGGTCTTCTCAGGAGAGACCCTGCACGCCAAAGCGACAAGCCACACTTTGCCTTTAGCCAGACCAGCAGCCTCAGGCTTTGTAAATACCTCGACTTCCTGTGGCGCTGGGCGCGCTCTGGGGAGCACAGCCAGCAGCGGAGCTGTGGAAGCCTCCTTCCCCAAGGACACGCGCCGGCCACCTGACGATGGAAACGGAGCTGCGTGGACAGGAGAAAGTTGGTGCTGAGCACCACAGGAAGCAGGTTCTTGCTTTCCTTCCCTGAGTGGGCAACTCTGCCTGCCTAGGACATCCCAGTCCCGCCTTCCTTTGCCAGCCATTAAAGATAATTTTGCACCAGTGAGTGTCCACACTTGTGCCTTCATAACTCCTGACCGAATCCAAAGCACGCGGGTCATTTTCAAGCACCCCAAAAGCATGGAGCGCTGTTTGGAAACTGAAGGGCAGTGGGAGGCAGAGTTGTGTGCAGAGGCATGTGGGCAGATGGCAAATGGTGGCCGAGTGAGTTTTGATGCGCAAGGCGCCGTTCCAAACAGCAGCAGCCCAGGAGGAGACTCCCAGCACTTGCCGAGCTCCTTTCTCCTGCAGAAGCTACAGCCCGCGCGACTGCAAGGCTTCAGCCCGTTTCCAGTGATCTGCTTCCCCACGCTCACTCCAGCCCCCTGCCCGTAGGGCACCGCTGGAGCACTTGCCGCTCGGCTTCTGCACCAGCCCTCGCAACTCCTTGCTGGAGCCGAGGGAGACAGCTGAGGGTGGGCAGCCTCCCTCCTGCAGAACAGCTGCACCCAAAGCAATGTTGACACTACAGTGACTACTCCCAAGGACACTGGCAGGCACGGGCAGCTCCCACTTTGATGCAGCACACAGCATCACTGAGTGGGGAAAGCCCACTCACCCCTGACAAGAAGGACAGGTTTCAACATCAGCCTTACCGGGTTTTTTTAACCCCCGATCACGAACTGGGTCTGGTCTGTGTGGCCTCGCTTGCCAAAGACCATCACGGTGCCTTACCTGTAACAGTCAGTGGGTCTACCAAGAGCGCTGAGCCTCAAGGCCAGCACAACCAACGGCTGCTGAGCACCCAACAGATGCATGTGCTTTTGGAAGAGCTTTCCAAATTTTGTCATGCCCTACCACAGGGTTTCTGGTGACCCAGCCTGAAGCCACCTTGAAAGGAATGATTCAGCTCAGTATCTGCCTGTGCTCCGAAGAACAGCAATCTCTTGCCTCACAACTTCTCACGGACTTGAAAATCAGGATGGAACCACTAGGTAGGAACTCAATGGACATGGGCAATTACATTTGCATTCAGAGCACAAAGGTGACAAAAAATCTGCTTCTGAATGTCTTGCCTAGCATGACATGACTTCCCTTCCCTATTATTGCCCTGGAATAATTCATACTGCAGCAGAAAACCGGCACAAGTGCCGCCAACTCCCCTTAGCTGCATCCTGCATGCAAGCTACCACCCACCTCAGGGTGGTTTTTCACCCTGGGGATCACCCTCCTTTTCCCTCAGATTCCTGTTCCACTGCACCACTGCTGTTCGGGCAAATCTCCCGCCAAGGAACTGGCAGCAGTGCGAGATGCTGATGGATGCAGATATGGGGAGCCCCTGCAATTGCACATCCCCCTGCATCCCCAACCCACAGACACTCACAGGCAGCCAGTAGCTCCACTGCACCACCCACCTCCTGCTCACCAAACGGTTGGGGCTGGAAGGGACCTCTGGGGATCATCTAGTCCAACCCCCTGCTAAGGCAGGTTCACCAAGAGCAGGCTGCACAGGAATATACTTAGCAGCTTTGCATTATGATGTCTGTAAATACAACAGAAGAAAGGGTATAAGGAGGTTTTAAGCGTACTTTATTAATTTCAAGCAATTGCCACTTCCCAACATCCTCCACCCGAGTTACAGTTCCACACATACTGTAGAATACTGCTCTGTCTCCACTAATGTCACAGACTGGTCTGCCTTCCGTGTTCGGGTCAATATCGACATAAGATTCTTCAGAGATTTAATGCCACTTACCCTATGTATGGAGATAAAGTGTTATTAAAAAGGTTTTACAGAAATCATTATATTCCATCAAAAACTCTTCAGCAGTTTTTAATTTTTAAATCACAGTAGCATACATCAAGGCAATAAAAACACATTCTAACTGCACAGGGCTAGAATCTTGTTTCTGAATGCCTGGCAAATGAAATATGTTCAATGTGAAGCTTCTGGTCATCATGACTGAGGAGGAAACAGCAAGTAGCACAGTAGATACAGCCCAATCTTCTCAATGTAGGAGCTCAGGTGAGGATATAAATTATATCTTCATGCACAGGAGGAAAAGATAAAGTATTCTCCCTCTTCATCTGCTGAGAAACAGCTCAACATGAAAACTGTGGCACAGCTGTTCTGTTTGCACCAAGTTGCAGCTGCTGGAATTCAGCTGACTGCAGTGGCACTAGCACCTACTCTGCTCTCCTCAGAGACCACAGGCTACGGGGACAGGTACTGCCTAACACTGGGTGGTTCCTTAACAGCATCACTCCTCAATTCCAAAGGCTTCTGAAGCCAGAACTAACCACTGTCTGTTTTCAGCAGACAAGAGAAGGAAGCACCGGCTCAAGCTGATACTGGATGGAGAACTGAGAGCCACTTTTTTTGAATAACCCCTGTCAGCTATTCTCTGTATCAAGAATCAAGTTTGTCTGAAATAAAATAAATAATGAACCTGCTGAAGTTAAAGCAAAAACTGCATTATCGGCTGGAACATTTACTAGTTAAAACATACATTTTTTTAAGCAAATACAATGGCAGGTTTTTCCTAAACTTATAGGCTTTGTACTGATCATTCTATCATTAGGAAAACTGCATTTGAACAGTAATCCTTATTTACCTACATTTAATCAATTTAATTAAATCAATTAATTTAATCAATTTAATAAAAAAAAAAAATCTCTTCAACCAGAAATGAAGCAGACACATCTATGAAACAAATTCTAATACAGTAAATACGTTTCAGGAATTATCGGTACAGCAGTAGTGTAATCAATTCTAAATTGGAATGCTGTAAACCAAAAGATTAAGACAGAACTACACAAAGAGTATTTTTCATATCTTTTATAGGACAGAAACCTTTGTTCATGTCTTCTGGTAGCCATCATCTTCTTTTGAGCTGCACCTACAACACAAAGAACAAGTAAACGAGCAACTTTATGCTTCTCCAGAACAGCTTAAAACAGTTCTGTAGGCATTAAGGGGATTTCTACTGCTTTTGTTTCTTTCTCACCAACCCATTTCATTGTTTTATATTCCTATTTTAAGAATAAAGCACAAAGCAACAGAAAGAATAAGCTACTACTACATCTGTGTAAAACTGCCCTCACAAGTGCTGCCTATGTTGTAAAAGTGCAAGCTACTTTCTGCATTTAACTAGCAGGCAACTAGTATTTATACGTGAAACCTAACCTTTTTTGTTTCCTGTATGAGCAAGGTACTTTAATAGGTGGACATAAGGAAAGATTATTTTTTTATTATTCAGAATTTTACAGTATAAATTGAGAAGAGACAGGTTGAAGGTTCCAAATAGGCTTACAAAACCACCCATCTCCTGTGTTTTCACAGTTAGCTCCTTACACCTCCTGGGTGGGGTATTCCCCACCAGCAGAATGACTGCTTTGTGTCATTTTTACATTCTCCAGGGCACTCAGAGTGCACAACTGTTGCCATTATGTACCTAGATGGATACAAAAGCCTTCTTTAGTAGTTCAAAGAAGTACTACAAAGTACGTGAAACCAGTGGGGTTTTCACAGCTCGTCAGGACATATTAGTAAAAATGAAGAGATGAACTTCTTAACATTCTCAAAGAGAACATTAAAATAGCAGTATGGATCTGAACAGTTTGATTCTGTTTTCCTCACCCTGTATAGCAACTCAAATGTTTCAAGCTCTTAACTTGTTGCTAAACGTTTATCTACACATGCTGTCAGAAATAACCTTGTTAGGAAGGTGAAGTTGGTGTCTCAGCAAATCAGACCCATGGAGTAGGCGTTGAGTGGCCTGTGACTCGCTTTCCTTTTTCTCTTTCAGCACCAATAAAAGGAAAAGTGAGAAAAACAGCACAAACATTAGTTAAAGCCTGAATTTAATCCCATGTCCTACAGGAATAATTTCATTACAAAGTAAACAGACAGACAGTATCTGCAGGGTTTTTTGCTTTGGTTTCTGTTTAAACAGTGATAATTCTATATCTAATTAAACACAGCCTATAGCTCTCCCAAAGATCATATTGTTTAACAATCCCTTTAATTAAATGATTAATAGGAAATGCAGGAGTGGTTCTTAAGAGTTACCTGATTTACCATCACTGAAGACAGATTCTTTTAAAAATGGCTACAAATGCCTCGTTCACAAAAGACTTTATTATCTAATGATGCATACTGAAAACATACAGAAATCTGCATGGTCCACTTTACATGCAGCAGAACAATCTTCACTTTACAATAAGTAAGTGTCAACTGTTTTATGCAAGAGACAACACTTTAAAGTCACATTTCTTAAAGAAAAGCTTCATTTACAAAAGAAATAAAAGGTAAAGAAGCAATTACCGCTTTTAAAAAGCAGCTGCTTTGTTCAAGAGTGGAAGGTTTATGCCTGTATTGAAAGACAACATGATCACAAATAATGAAAACAATGAACAAACGAAACACTTTTAGCATAAAGCAGTACACTTTCAAAATGACATACAAATAGTTAAAAATTGCATTATGTTGTCTATCTATCCTTTAGATATAAGGTCTTTCAAATGAAATTCCAACATACGTAATTACTAAATGAAAACTCTTCTGTAAGTATCGGTTCTATGTCATAGTGAACTGTATTTAACAAAATGTATACAAAGTCTATAGCAAGTTGATTAAAAAAATTAAAGTAATAAGAAACAGTACACTGAAGGCGCTCTATCCATCAAGTGCGCACTCTCGAAATTTTAAATGTGATGAACAGAACAGAAGTTGTAACTATGCCACGGTTGCAATGCCAGAAAATAAAACAAGATCATTTATCAAACATGCAGGGAATTCTGCCACAATGCTATTGTCTCTCATTTGTCAGTTGTTCCAGTAAAATAACAGCTTAAACACCGGTGATGTTGATGGGTTAGCTTACCTTCAGTGTACTGAAAGTTGTACACAACCTGCTTTAAAAGAGGAGACCATCCCTGCGGGCAGGCTCAAGAAGGAACAGACCCCCTTCGGCACTGACTACACCAAGGGCATGCTGCTGTGGCCTGCACACACACACCTAGGAAAATGTGAATATAAACAGCATTTATGCTGGCCATTTTTTAAAGACAAAAATGAAGCCAAGTCTGCTAAAAACAAATCAACCACCCAGTATTACTGCTCTTTTTTTCTTTTTTTTTATAAGATGCTTTTTTTCTTTTTATAATATATACGAACTGCAACCATATACATCAGCATTGTACTTTTGTGCAGTCTTGGCAATTAAAACAGTTCTACAGTGAAAATTTTCACATAAGACACAAAACAGAATTACTCTAACATTTCTAAAAGAAATATCAGCCTTGATGTTAATTCAAATGTATCATTTCTTCCTCAACTTTGCAGGGGAAATATTTATGTTTATATACATTAATAACTGCTGTGAAATTTCTTCAGTCTTTGTATCTTAATTACTCAAACCCTTTGAACTTCTTCATCTGGTTTAAATTTTTTCCTGGATGAAAGCGTGCTGCAGAGCCTGGTTGATGCTAATCCGTTTAGCTGGGTCTAACATTAGAATCTGGTCCAACAAGTCCTTTAGCTGGTGTACTTTTTTACGCTGGTCTTCAGGGAGTCGTTGGCACCCAATCAAGTCTGCTAACAGGTCCTTGGTTGGATTAATGGTGCTCATAACAGTAACTTTCTCCTACAAACACAAAAATGGCAACCTTGAAGTAGTACTTAACGCACAAAAGCCCCATCCCTTCTACAGAGTGTTCGCAGCAACTTTGCTTCAGAATTATCTCCTATCTGCTGAGCAGTGCCCTTCGTCATCACACGGCCTCATCAATCCTCACATGGGCAAAGGAAAAGAGCGGAACTAACGCTGTCAGGGATAGGCCAGGCTGCACCTTTTGCCAAGAGCAGGTGCAATCATGAACCTAACATTCCAATTAATTGAGAATATCAAAGTTCCACACGGAAAGGTCTCATATCTGACCAATAATTCTGTGATTCTTGATGAACATATTGAAGTTGGACATCCTCTCTAAAATGAAGGCGGCGTTTCTTTTACTAGTAATTTAAGAAGAGATTATGTGGAGTTACCTTCTATACCTACCAATATTGAACTTGGGTTTTTTTTAAACGCATTCCTAAGTTGTGGAAAAACTCTGTTGCCAGTTTATAACTATGTAACCTCTCCATACTGCTGCAAAAAGACAATCTAATTGTTTATAAAATCTTATTTTTAATTAAGATGTCAAGATACACTTGAAAGATCATCATAGTAGGAAAGTTTGGTAAAATGTACTAGGTTAGTCATCACATTAAGACTTACCCTTTCTGTCACTTTATCTACTTCTATATACATAAAGTTGAGATTTTGATCAAAGTGCTGATCTTTGAACACACCTTTTCGAATCATCTGAAAAACAAGGGAGAGGCAAGAGTTTCAGGCAAGTTCTCTGTGTCTTACAAATTCCACAATTAGCATGAACGCCCACTAACCTATTGCAATGTGAATAATTTAAGACTAATAAAAAATACATCAAAAGGACAGTAAGAAAATCAAGATTGAATAAAAAATACAGTTCAAACCAGCTGAAAGAAGACACGGCATCTTCCATTGACTTACATATTTTTTTTCAGGTCAGTGCTTAGAAGGTTTCTGCTTTCACTTTATACTTAGTCTATGAAAAAGAAGCTGTATACTTTGATTTCATAAGATTTTAAATCAATATAAATTACACAGTCAGAGCGACGTCTGTTATTTACTTGCTGTTAAGAGAAGACGTGTATTATAAGAAACAGAATTTAGGGAGAAGGAAGTATGCTCTACTGTTCATTATAGCAGCTTCAGATACTAATTAAAAATCATATACTTGTTTTTCTTACCTTATTTGGCATCTTTCCTTTGAGATCCATGGCTAGTTTCAACATATGGTTATTGGTTTTGCCAGGAAAGAGTATTTTTCCTGTATAAAGTTCATACAATGTGCAGCCTACAGACCACATATCTATACCATAGTCATACATTTTTCCTATAACTGAAACAGAGCAATTCCAGTTAATTCCATAAAGGCAGCCTTAAATGATATAATATCACAAAACCAGACAGATGAAAAAAATTTCTGATTTATAAACTATATTGGTGCTCCTCCACTCAAGAAGTCATGATGAAAGAAGGATGCAAACTTTCACTTTTACAGCATCCCTATTTCAGAAAAGGAGATTTTTACCTAACACCCAAACTAAACAGCATGAATTAAGTTAGTAAAAAACAAGAAGTCAGAACAATACCTCTAAATTAAAACCTAACTATAATCAGTCAGAATGACTTCTTCCAGTCCTCACTGAGCTGACCACCAACATACACGAAGACTCACACAAGCATACTTTCAAAGTCGGAATTTTTGACTGCCATCATACTTCCAGAGCGATGTTTTGGTAAGACCAAACAGGGAGTAAATTCAAGTCAAAATTCTGATTTGCTAGTACTGGTGTATCCTGCTACTGCTTATGATAGATGTAGCCAATCCAAGTGTACTTACTGATTTCTGGAGCTCGATAAAATCTACTAACTAGATATGGTGTGATGTCATTATCTGCAACATGCGAAGCTGACCCAAAATCGCAAAGCTTTAGTATCGTTTTAGACTCATTCACCTGAAAGTTAAACATAAACATCCATTAGCACTATTTGTGGACAGAAACGCCAATAGCACTGGGAAAGCAACAACACGGTTAAGTCAGAGATAAGAAAAACACTCAGCCTATAAATTGCAAGTTCTTTGCATATTTCAATCCTTATGCTCTGTATTCTAAGGAATTTGTTAAACTGTAAATTTTAAGTGACAGTTAATGTCTTCAGATCCGACAAAATACAAAAAAGGTCATTTTGACATACTTCTCCCTTACCAAAATATATTTTGTGGGCCAGGATTTCATTCCAGATACTGAAATTGCACCAGTTTAGACTTCCAACACTCCAGAGAACCACTCATAAACCAGCCTCATATTCACACCTCATGCTTACATAGTAAATTTTACTGCTGTGATGGCAAGAAAAGACCATTTTAAATAAAATAGAAATCTGAGTTTGTCACAGGGATGACCACTAAGAAAACCAAAGTAAACATGCTTGATTCGTCTGATACAGCTCCCACACCCTGCTAACCGGAAAGTTTAATGGGAACAGAACAGACAGAAGGCAGTAAGGACTTTTCTCCATTGTCTCATTCACATAAACAAAATCTCCATCCAGACTCAAACAACCTTCTTCCATCTTGCAGAAAGCAAGAACATTTTTCAACTGTGGATGGAAAAAGACCCAAGATTTCTTCTAAGAAAAGATACTATCTTACTTTGGAAGATCTGCTTTCTATAAAAATACAAATGGATGCAGGTTTGCTTGAAAAAGATTGTACTAAATAAAAGATTTTCTTCAGGTGCTGTGCTGTATTTCCAACTACTGTATTACTAAATTTTAGTATATATAGTAAAAATATTTTAACTGTACTTAAATATTTATATTTATTTCCTTTCATTATTATATTTAATTTGTATTATTATACTCACTTCTCTACTACACTGTATTTATACCACAATAGCATTTTATATCAAAACATGAACCCTTAGCGTTTTCCATTCAAAGTAAATTTTGACTTCACCTAAATTGACACAGAATGATTTTAATTTCAAATACTTAATTTTACACCACAGACTGTGCAGAGTAAGTTTCAATTATTTATTACTTACCAAAATATTATCTGGTTTAATATCTGCATGTAGGATATTGCATCTTTTAAGAAGTTTTAGAGCCAGAAACAATTGCTGGCTGTAGGAACGCACAGCTTTAATATGGAGACCAACATCCTTCCCATACTTCTTCAACACCTCTCGCAAATTCATACTATTTAAAGAAAGAAAGGGAGAGAGAAACGGGAAAAAGGGCTTAACAAAGAAAAACAGTGGCCTCCTAAACTGTAAGACAAACTTAAACAAACCAGTTAGAGCTTTAGACATTTTGGAGAAAAGTAGCAGCTGTAAAGCCTCTGTACTCCTTTTCTTCAGAAATAAAGAAGGAAGTATGCAAAAGATACAAGTTGAGGAGGTGAATTTTTGGTGACTTAAACGGCAGATAAAAAGACCAAAATTCTAGGACAAAAACATCATTTGGTATAAATAACGTACCAGTGTGTTATAAAGACATAGTGCAGCACCAGAAAATAATCTCTTTTATGGCTTATTATTGAAACTATAATAGTAATGTCGTAACATTTGCTTCAGCATATAACTTATCTTCACCTGATAAAAATTAAAATATGACATACGCAGAAAACTTAGGATATAAGCAATTGATGTCTCTAAGCAGGAAAGGGAACTAAGGTAATTAATACATCCATCATAAAAGGGTCTACAATTAACCTGTCAAAAGAGCTTAACTATTTAAAGAAAAAGCCAACACAAAAAAAATCCCACTGTAACAATTTTCTTCCTCAGATTGTTCTTATATATGTACTCTTCACAGAATATGCAGCATTTGCTGAACATCTCTGGGAACGCATTCTTAATCCAAATGCTTAAAATAAAGAATTAGGAAAACTAATAAAAATACTGTGACACACAGAGAAAAAAATCATTAAGAGCAGCACTGGTGAGATGAACCATCTTTAATAATACATTATTTTCTTTCAAATCCTGTCCAAGCAGAAAGTTCACAGTGATGCTTTAAGTAAATCAGAAATTGTGTGAATTTGTGCCTGCAGATATTCCACATGCCCCCACCCCCAAAGTTCTTGTTTTCTTGAATCCTGGCAACAGAACAAGGTATCAAAACAAAAGCCCAAAGCAGAAAGGTAAAGATCACTCAGTAAGACGACTTTTTACAGAGAACCCCAAACATCTGCCATCTTACCTGAGTGGCTCAAATACCAGACAGAGATGTTGTTTGTGGTAGAAATGCCTGAACAACCGTAAACAATGAAACTTGTCATCAGGATCTGCATCATTGAGCTTTTTCAAAAATTCCAGTTCTTTTAGGCCAGTTTTTTGCCTGAAAAGAAAGAAATATAATTATAAAACAACATTTCTAATACTCTTAAATCTAGACATTTGCTCACACAGTTATAATCATCCAGCAATGAGAAGTGTCTTGTCATTATGCCCTGGCTCACTGTAGGGTGATGTTGAACTAGATGACCTTTAAAGGTCCCTTCCAACCCAAAGCACTCCATGATTCTATGATTATCAAATGTACTGCAGCTTAAAAGAGCAATCACAACAGTGGTTTGCCGTCAGTATCTACACATTGGGTAAGTTTATTTAATTCTTATCTTCACTCTGCTTTGTAACCTACTTATCCTTTCCTCCTCCCTCCCAGCTGCATGTAAAGCTAAAATTAGATTTCCTCCTGTAATATGACACTTTAAACCTCTCAAGTGAGTGGTTTGAAACGGCTTTTTTTTTTTTAAAAAAAAAAAAAGTACTTAACCACATACATTTCTAAAAACATTTTAAGCTAAACTGTAGAGTCAAGTACACACCCAAACTGATTACCTATACAACACATCAAACTGAAATAGCTTATCACACCCCACTTTCTTTAAAAAACAACTTCTCTAGATACCAATTCATACAACTCAAAGTAAGCCAGTTACACAGTAAGACAACTTTTAAACTTACAAGGTAAAATGCATGGAAATATTTTGATTCAAGTTGTCTTTTATGGACATAATCTGTGACTGTAGAAATACTGCAGCAGTTACTGAAAATCATTATTATAGACAAGTCCTCATATAACGTAGTTTAATAGATCATACTTCATGTTCATGTTCACTCATTCTGAAAGACCTCAGAACTTTTCTTATTTCAACACAGAGCATCCCATCCCTTTTTACATATCTTACGGACACGCAAACATATAGAGAATATGCAAAAATAACTAGGGTACAGAGGTCTTTTTCAAGTTGCAGATGATGAGTTAGGATCCAACCCACGGCCTGCCAAATCAATTTGTTCCATCCAAACAAAATCTTTACAGTCCATGACTCCCATCTCAAAAATTTTAGGCCTGGGCAAGCCTCATAATTAACTGTAACCTTGCTTCTAGCTACTGCCATTTCCTGCAGTTTTGCAAATGAGAAAGTGCCTGATGAAAATGCAAGTACCCTTCTCCTGTGACAGCTGTAAAGAAGTGTGGATACATAGTCCTCAAGCGCTTACCATTATCTGGCTCATATTAGCAGAAAAGGCAGGAATCACAGTTGTAATCTGTTACTTCACTTGAAACAAAGGGAGATTCAAATCACATCATGAAAAACTTCCATCTGTTACATATGCTTTATTATTATTAAACAAAAACACTACTTACATAAGTTCATTGTTCCTGATGATTTTAACTGCTACTTCTTGGTTTGCTCTTGCCATGTCCCTGGCTCGCACTACGTTACTGAAGACTCCCTGACCAGTGTAACCATAGACATTGTAACGTTTATCTAGAACTTCACCTATATTAACACCTGAAGGATAAAATCAAGTGATATAAAGTTACGAGCGACACACATACGGGGTTTTTTTATGCAAAATTATGCATAATCCAGAGAAACAGGATAAATGGTATAATCACTTAATTCCATAGTGTACAACATCTGTGGAAATCAGGAGGAACAAAGTGGAAATCAGGGGGAACAAACTGTCATTCTCTAAGTCTGGAGTCTTTTTATAACGGACATTAAAACCTGCATAATCATCCCACCCATTACACACTCAGTGAGGGCACTGCGGCATATTTACACTAGAATAACATCTCAGCACTTTTACATGTGAATCTCTTCCACTCACCACCCTCATTCTAGCTGTCCTTGCAAATCAACAAGTACAACTTACGGTAATAGCCTTCGGCATCAGTCCAGTTATCCCTGAGGTTGGGGTTTTCTTTGAAGTCTTTTCCAAACCCAGCAGCCCTTAGACGAGCACTCTGAAATAAAAAGTAACAGCTTTGCTTGTGTGCTCTATGTTTTCCCTTGATGTTTACTTACCCAAAGCCCTTTTTTCCTAAGCACTGCTGCTCTCCACAGCACAAACACACTAATCTTGTAGGAGAGAGAAACTAATGAACATGAAGTGCTATTTACATACCAGTATCTAAAGTCTGATGTGAGCAAAGAGGTTATCAACCAACAGAACTTTTATTAAACATAAATGGGCAAAGATTTGATTAATACCCACAGGGAATTTATACACACCAGGTTAGAGCACACATTCTGAACCATCTAAATATGACTTTTACTTACAGTATGTTTTTAGTAAAGAAGTTAACCATTTGTGAGGAAAATCTAACTGTTTAAGCCTTCAATAACTGTTCGCTTGTTGCCACTTCACAGATTTCATACTATTACACTTCTGATAAAATTACTACAGTACTACAAGAATATCTTCCACTGCACAACACTTTCTGGAAGGTGGAAATGCTCACGTATAAGCCACAGAAATCCCTACTTGTAACTTCAGATTTTTAAAAATGCACCCCCCACACTATCCTCCAAGTATTTATCTTCTTCCAGGTCTAAGTGGTTTGACTTTTTATTTTATTACTGTTACTAGAACACCTTTTGTCACCAATGCTTCTGTCATAACTAATAAGATTGTAATTGCCATAAACCAAAATTAACTAGAGAATTTCTAACTTAAAGTTGTTGTCTTGACTTGTTTCTCAGTGCTGTGCATCAGCAACAAGGCAGATTCACAGAGAATGGCAAGTAAAGTCTCAAAACTAATCACTGGACTGCCAGTATCTGCAGGCCACTTCAACACATTTAGAGAAAAGTTGCTGGAGTAGTAAAAAAGCAAAAAGAGGAAAAGTATCTCGTCATCCCCAAAAAAAAACCACAAACAAAAGAAAACCCCCCCCACACACCCAAACCACCACATTACTCCAATAAAATACTCCAATACTTCATTAGCAAACTAAAATGTTACACCTTACACAGACACTTTTTAATTAACCATACACGTACCTCTGAAAAAAGCACATATTTAAAATAGTGCAGCATGGTAACATTAATATAAAGCTTTACTTATAAATATGTTTCTTACTGTGTGCCATCACAGATCCTATTCAAATTGCAGATGAATTCCCCAATTGCTTAATCTGGTAGAACACCCACTAATTTCAGCATGTTTTCTTTTACTGAAATACTAATTAAGAACTACTTTGGCTGCCTTGGCTGATCAAAAGATTCAGAACATACTATCCACTCATTTACACATGCTTTTACAAATCAAAGTTCCCACAAACCTCAAGTGACAGCAAAAATCAAGAAAAATATCACACATTTCATCTCCAAGAATTACCTACATCAAAGTATGCAGCAAACATGTCATCTGATTCTGTGAACATATCAGGAGCTAGCAGTTTCTTCTGAGATGAACCTTAAAATGAAACTTAGATTACTCAACATGAAAGATGACAAACTCTGTAACTGATATCATTTGACTTGGTATCTTTACAATAATCTAAGACCAGTATGTCGGCAAACAGGTGATATTACTAATATTTCCAGCAAATACCATTTTATGTTCTAGAAATACAAACCTCAGATTTGTTAAGTTCTTCAAAGCACTCAAAAATTTCTATCTCCTTGAAAAATTAAGTATAATAGATGTCAAATAACTCACGGAGCAAAAGAAAAAACACACTTACATGATGCTTACCAACAGTGACTACATATAGCCATATGTATAAAATGACTGTCTCTATACACAAAAAACTACAGACATGTTTTTGATATACAAGTTTAGGCTTTTCTGCTAATCAAAAAAAAAAAAAGTCAGAAAGCCCAGAAGCTGTTTCTTTTGAAAATGTTGCTTCAACCCTGTCAGAAAACACCTTGTGAGTAGCTTTTAGTCAAAGACAATGTTAACTATTAAGTTTGAGAGAAACATTTTTGATGTGTGCAAGATTACCCCTTTCTCACCTTTTAATCATCTTTAAAAGTCCCAAAGACATTTTACTTGGTTCATAAGATAAAAGCAAAGAAATATAAATTCACTACATGTTAGTGAAAGCAAGTAACCGTCAAACTACTTCGTAACACACAGTATGGTAGCATCCCTTTGCAACAACTGTAAATCACAGACACTCATTTTAGGGTATTAAGCAATGCTGAAATATCAACAGTGAACTTCAGTTGCTTTAGGTCTCAGGATGCATATAGCCAGCCACTTTCATACAGAATAACTAGACTGAAATCTTCTGACAGCATCAAAAACTCTCATCCATCATGGCTGGCATCACTATTTCAAGATATACACCTGACACTATGGGGAGATAGGTTGCACCATTGTTTCAGGATACAAACCCTTCCAGTAACTTCCTCAATTTTTCTTTTTAGTTCCAGCTATACTTGCACTGGGCTACAATGAGTTATTAACTAAGTCCTAGTTATTAACTAGTAAGGACCCACTTAATAACTCATTGTAGCCCAGTGCAACTTACTTTCCTAGCCCTATATGAGGTCAGATTATAAATTAAAAATGACTTTTACAAAGAAAGACGACCTACTGCTTCCATCTGTTGTTACAGCCACATCCAAAACAGAATCCTACCAAAATATGAAAAATCCCAGACTCGAGTGTAACTGATCTGTTTTTAAAAACAAACATTTTCATATCTTAAAAACATCTAGGCAGGTAACGTTTATATTTTCATATACTTTAGTAGACAAAATTAGAAAGCAGTTCATGCTTCAACAAAAAATGAAAAAGATATTGTCTGTTACACATAAGAAGACTGTCTAAACTTGTGCTATTTAAACAAAAAGCGCGTAAGATAGTTCTTTCCACCCACACTGCAGAACAATCTGAAAACATACTGCTCAAGGGAACACCAGGACAAACTACAGGGCAGTACACGAGTCCCAGAGAGATGCAGCTTTATTACTTCAAAGAGAAGCACCCACTAGGAGGTAGCGTATTTAGCCCCCAAGGACACATCTAGCGCACAACATGAAATGCAAGCGAACTGGCCAACTATTACACCCCTGAGGGGTTGGGCAAGTCTCACAGCCCTTGTTAAACATCATGTTGCTGCAATTAAACTGCAAAGAGAAACTGTAAAGAGAAGTAGTTAAAATTAACTCAAGTCTGCAAGAAGGGATGCTTACCGTTATTCTGTTCAACTGTCATGAGGTTGTGCTTGGCTTTTACTGATGCCTCAAATGTGTCCACATTCTCCCGTTCGTACTCCTTAACATCAGCAGCTACTCTTTCTAGGATGTCATCTGGCGAATTTGAGCGACTACGTGTACTGCTTTGAGGACTGCTTGGTTCAGATGGTACAGATATATTACTGTCTTCTGTCTGGCCTTTGTATTTCTAAAAAGAACATTTAATAATTAATCTCATCATCGCAATTTAAACATTTTTATACTCACCCTTCCAATGGTTTATGAGAAATCTTAAGAGATGTGATTATGAAAGCAAAGATTAAGAACAACAGACTATTTGAAGAATGTGATACAGATTTTGAAACCTTATTTTGCCACAATGCACCACAGCTCAGATCATAAAATAAGACTGAAAAATTTACATGTCCTTCAGCTTTTACATTTTTGTATAAAGCAAATTTTATTGAAGATTAACTATTTCGTTGTGTGTGACAAAATGTCAGTAGCAATAGGTTTATTACCAAACCATTCTGGCACAGAAGTATCGAAATAAAGACTTCAAGGAAAAATTACTGATTTTTTCATTAAACAAAGATCAAAGTTAATAAATGCTGATACCACTGAGATATCAAGGTCAAACTACTCAATAACCCAAGCAGAGGCTTCCCACTTAGGGAATGAAGCTCTGGAATTTGTTTCCTGCATGCACCAACTGGCCTTTAAAAATAATTTGCTTTATATGGGTCTGTTCAGTCATAGTTCTGAAGGATTTTCCAATGGGCTTTGCACAAAAGTCAGATTACAAACACTCAGTGCAGTGCATTATAACCAGTATTTTTATAAGCATTAAGTAAATATGCTACACCATTTTGCTTACTCTGTTCTGTGTGCCAAATCTCAACTTTAAAAAAAAAAAGAGATAACCAACTAGAGCTGTAGAATTACATCACCTTTGGCCACAGCTCCCTTTCAGGGGTCTCAATCACATATTATCTGTCGCTACTGTTACCTTCAGCTAGAGAGCCCATCCTGCCCGTGGACACACTTTGTCTGACCCTTCAGTTGAGACCTGTCAGGCTTGGGAGACCCTACCGGAGGCATATACTGCCAACAACATAGCTACAACGGTCGCCTCTTGCTAGAG